>NC_091983.1:31810079-31942506 GCF_044704955.1 Pristiophorus japonicus
AACGTTGTAACCAGGAACGTTGAGCTGCCATTCCTGCCCTTCTTTCAGCCATGTCTCAGTGTATAAAATATCATATTCCCATGTGTCTATCTGTGCCCTCAACTCATCTGCCATACCCCAGATTCCTTGCATTTAAGTACCATTTTAGCACTGCCAAACTCCCTAGTTGTCTATTTTCCAGCCTTTATTTCCTCAGCCTTCCAAACTCGCTTACTAATTTTCAGCCTTCCATTTCAGATTTTCTTCTCTCTCTTCTGAATCTACTCTCAGGCTCCCATCCCCCTGCCAAGCTAGTTTAAATCCTAACAGTACTAGCAACACCCCCCACCCCCACTCCACGGGAGGATATTGGTCCTGGTTCTGTTGAGGTGCAACCCGTCCGGCTTGTACAGGTCCCACCTCCCCCAGAAATGATCCCAATGCCTCAGGAATCTAAAGCCCTCCCTCCTGCACCATCTCTCCAGCCACGCATTCATCTGCTCTGTCCTCCTATTTCTGTACTCACTAGCACGTGGCACCGGCAGTAATTCGGAGATCATCATCTTTGAAGTCCTGCTTTTTAATCTGTCTTTTAGCTCCCTAAAATCTGCCTGCAGGACCTCATCCCTCTTTCTACGTATGTCATTGGTACCGACATGGACCACGACCTGTGGCTGTTCACCCTCCCCTCTCAGAATGTCCTGCAGCCGTTCAGCGACATCCTTGATCCTGGCACCCAGGATGGCTCCCAGGGGACTGTACCATTAGTCAAGAATGAAGAAGATTCTGAATAAAAGTTGTGGTTTAAATGTCAATGTATTGTTGCAGATATTTGGAAAAAAAAGTTGCTAATTAGTTTAAACAAAGTTAACATGCCGATACAACAAGCAATTAGAAAGGCAAATGGTATGTTGGCCTTTATTGCAAGGGGGTTGAAGTACAAAAGTAAGGAAGTATTGCTACAATTGGACAGGACTTTGGTGAGGCCACACCTGGAGGACTGTGTACAGTTTTGGTCTCTGTACCCAAGGAAGGATATGCTTGCCTTAGAGGGGGAGCAACAACGGTTCACTAGACTGATTCCTGGGATGAGAGGGTTGTCCTATGAGGAGAGATTGAGTAGAATGGCCTTATATTCTTTGGAATTTAGACGAGAGGTGATCTCATTGAAACATACAAGATTCTGAGAGGGCTTGATAGGGTAGATGCTGAGAGGCTGTTTCTCCTAGCTAGAGTGTCTAGAACTGGGGGACATAGTCTCAGGATAAGGGGCCGGCCATTTAGGACAGAGATGAGGAGAAATTTCTTCACTCAGAGGGTTGTGAATCTTCGGAATTCTCTACCCCAGAGGGCTGTGGATGCTCAGTCATTGAGTATATTCAAGGCTGAGATCAATAGATTTTTGGACTCTTAAGGGAATCAAGGGCTATGGCAAGGTGACGGAAAAGTGGAGTTAAGGTCGAAGATCAGCAATGATCTTACTGAATGGAGGAGCATGCTCGAAAGGCCATATGGACTACTCTTGCTCCTATTTCTTATGTTCTAAATTTTTCTTGAGTTTTATATATTTAATTTTCACTATTAAAATCCCCACACCCAAAACAAATGGGAGTGTAAAGATGAAGGTTGCTCCCCACATATTACATGCAAACTATATATATATATACCTGTGCTATGTTAATCAGTAATACCTCAGAGACCCTAACACTGCACAAGGTAGAAAAAGCCATAAGACAGCTTAAAAACAACAAGGCTATGGGTGCGGACGGAATCCCTGCTGAAGCACTGAAGTATGATGGAGAGGCACTGTTGGCGCGAATACACAACCTCATCTCTCTCATCTGGAGGGAGGAGAGCATGCCGGAGGATCTCTGAAATGCAGTAATCGTGACCATCTTTAAAAAAGGGGACAAGTCTGACTGCGGCAACTACAGAGGAATCTCCCTGCTATCAGCCACTGGGAAAGTCGTCGCTAGAGTCCTCCTCAACCGTCTTCTTCCCGTGGCCGAGGAGCTCCTCCCGGAGTCACAGTGCGGATTTCATCCCCTACGGGGCACAACGGACATGATGATTTATGCAGCGCGACAGCTGCAGGAAAATTGCAGGGAACAATGCAAGCCCTTATACATGGCCTTCGTCAACCTTACAAAGGCCTTTGACACTGTCAACCGCGAGGGTCTATCTATGGAGCGTCCTCCTCAGTTTCAGATGCCCCCAAAAGTTCGTCACGATGCTCCGCCTCCTCCATGACAACATGCAGGCCGTGATGCTTATCAACAGATCCATCACAGACCCAATCCACATCCGGACCGGGGTCAAACAGGGCTGCATCATCGCTCCAACCCTCTTCTCAATCTTTCTCGCCACCATGCTCCATCTCACAGTCAACAAGCTCCCCGCTGAAGTGGAATTAAATACAGAACCAGTGGGAACCTGTTCAACCTTCGTCGTCTCCAGGCCGGGTCCAAGACCACCTCTGTTGTCGAGCAACAGCACGCGGACGACGCCTGCGTCTGCGCACAGAGGCTGAACTCCAGGACATAGTCGATATATTTACAGAGGCGTATGAAAGCATGGGCCTTACACTAAACATCCTTAAGACGAAGGTCCTCCACCAGCCTGTCCTCGCCGCACAGCACTGCCCCCAAAGTCATCAAGATCCATGGCATGGCCTTGGACACCGTGGACCACTTCCCGTATCTCTGGAGCCTCCTATCAACAAGAACAGGCATCAACGACGAGATCCAACACCGCTTCCAGTGCGCCAGTGCAGCCTTCGGCTGCCTGAGGAAAAGAGTGTTTGAAGACCAGGTCCTCAAAACTGCCACCAAGCTCATGGTCTACAGGGCTGTAGTAATACCTGTCCTCCTGTATGGCTCAGAGACATGGACCATATAAAGTGGACACCTCAAGTTGCTGGAAAAATATCACCAACGATGTCTCCGCAAGATCCTACAAATCCCCTGGGAGGACAGGCGCACCAACATCAGCGTCCTCATTCAGGCTAACATCTCCAGCATTGAAGCACTGACCACATAGTTTGCATGCCAGACACGAGACTCCCAAAGCAAGTGCTCCACTCGGACCGCCTTCACGGCAAATGAGCCAAAGGTGGGCAGCGAAAGCGCTAGAAGGACACCCTCAAAGCCTCCCTGATAAAGTGCAACATCCCCACTGACACCTGGGAATCCCTGGCCAAAGACCGCCCGAAATGGAGGAAGTGCATCCGAGGGGGCGCTGAGCACCTCGAGTCTCAACGCCGAGAGCATGCAGAAATCAAGCGCAGGCAGCAGAAAGAGCATGCGGCAAACCTGTCCCACCCACGCCTTCCCTCAACGACTATCTGTCCCACCTGTGACAGAGTCTGTGGCTCTTGTATTGGACTGTTCAGCCACCAAAGAACTTACTTCACGAGTGGAAGCAAGTCTTCCTCGATTCCGAGGGACTGCCGATGATGATGTTAATCCATCTCTGAAAGCACTATTTATTTCCAGAAACCAGACAAATGATCTTTGACATCACAAGAGATCAGTTGATAACAGCAGCTCTCAAAATTAATTGAGGTTATCGATATAAAGTTGCTGATAATTCAGCTGGAAATGTAGAAGTTATAAAACAGGAATATATTCAATACAAATCCTAACAATAATATTTTATAAAAGAAATCTTGCATTTGAAAAATGCTGAGTGCAACTTTAGTGCAGACTATTCCACTATTCATACTAGTACTTCCCATAATTTAAAACATTCTGGAGACAGCATGCTATGTGACAAACATAAGAAAAAAATTAACTAAGGGAGGGCATTGGATTTCAACATGTAGAAAATTTAATTGTCACACCCCAGTAAAGGAAACTTGCACACAATAAAGGAACCAGCAAGTCAGATAAGGGTTGGAAGCAATTATTAACCATGTAACAGTTTCCAGTCACAGCAAATATATGAAATGAAGTTCATCAATTACTTGGCTGCATCTTAAAGCCATTTAAGTACAAGGAAAAACAAATTATTCTCACCTTGTATAGGTCACTAGGGAAGTCATATTTGGAATGTGCAATTTTGGGTCTCTTGTTTCAAACTGACACTGGTACATCAGAAGAGAGAGAAAGAGAGCAAGAGAAAGAGAGCGAGAGAAAGAGAAAGATTTCAGAGCTGGGGCTTTGAGCTCCAAAGAAAAACTCAGAAGGAGACAGGCATGATGTAGGTTTTTAATTACTGAGAGGATTGGATAATGTACAAGTGAGTTGGACATTGAACGTGGACATCGATAACAGCACAAGACAAATATAAAATGAACAAATTGCGTAGACATGAGGATGATAGATACATTTTAAATTCTTATTGTTCAAGGAAAAACACAATGCCACCATAATGTGATTTTTCAAAAATAAATATGTATTTAGGCTAAAGTGGTCAATAATATGTTGGTTATCATTTTTAAACAAAGACAGATGAATATATATATAAAATGGAACAGAAATGGCATTTTTTGAATCACACATACCTCACTGATTTTGTCGAAGCAGGTTGCACTGACTATTGTACTCTTCTTTTTCCTGTGGTTCACATCACATGCATCTTATAAATGAATATTATTAGTTAAATATAATTAGTTAATATCAGCCATAGCTCAGTGGCAGCACTCTTGCATGCAGCAGAAGTCTTTGAGTTCAAGTCCAACCCCGAGACTTGGGTACAGATTCTAGGGTGGCACTTCAGTGCTGTACACGTAACATTATCCCAAAGAGCAGGGGAGTTCTCCCTGGTGTCCTGGCCAATATTTATCCCACAACAAACATCACTAGAACAGATTATCTGGTCATTATCTCATTGCTGTTTGTGGGAGCTTGCTGTGTGCAAATTGGCTGCCGTGTTTCCTACATTACAACAAACTACACTTCAACAAAAAGTGCTTAATTGGCTAACGTTGGTGCGTCTGTCCTCCCAGGGTATTTGTAGGATCTTGCGGAGACATCTTTGGTCCTCGACCAGGCCAACATCTCCAGCATTGAAGCACTGACCACATTTGATCAGCTCGGCTGGGCAGGCCACATTGTTCGCATGCCAGACACGAGGCTCCCAAAGCAAGCGCTCTACTCGGAACTTCTTCACGGCAAACGAGCCAAAGGTGGGCAGCGGAAACGCTACAAGGACACCCTCAAAGCCTCCCTGATAAAGTGCAACATCCCCACTGACACCTGGGAGTCCCTGGCTAAAGACCACCCTAAGTGGAGTAAGTGCATCCGGGAGGGCGTTGAGCACCTCGAGTCTCATCACCGAGAGCATGCAAAAATCAAGCGCAGGCAGCAGAAAGAGCGTGCGGCAAACCTGTCCCACCCACCCTTTCCCTCAATGACTATCTGTCCCACTTGTGACAGGGACTGTGGTTCTCATATTGGACTGTTCAGCCACCTAAGGACTCATTTTTAGAGTGGAAGCAAGTCTTCCTTGATTCCAAGGGACTGCCTATGATGATGATTAATTGGCTGTAAAGCGCTTTGGGATGTCCTGAGGTTGTGAAATGTGCTATAGAATTGCAAGTCTTTCTTTTTCTGTTGAAATCTGATCAAACAGATCTGCAACATCTCTCTCGCTCTGTACATGGACTGTACTTTAGTACAATGAACAATTTCAACATACTGTGCCACACAGTAGTGGGATTTACAGCTCAATGAAATTAATTACTATGGGCGAAAAGATGGAAAAAGATTGCTTACCCTGTGGTGTTATCATCGCTCTTTAAATAAAGACCTCCCTTTCACACTATAGAAATGTACCCAAAATTTGGTGTCCAATAACCAAGCCTTGAATCAAAAGAGTTCGAGATACAGGTTTCTGATATCCACCACCATCCCCACTCCCCCTTGCAGAGTTGACAAATACTGGTTCTGCTCAATGCCAAAATCATCAAACATAGCTGATGGAGTCAGTACAGGGTGCTCAGAATGGGTTCTACCACGTGTAAATTCTGTGCAAACTAGATGATCAGAGAAAGGGAGGAAACACACACAGTTCAAATTTACAGGAATAGAGAAGCTGTCCGCTTCGACATGGATGTGTCTCCTATTTCAGGAACGTTACTGAAGATTCCCTGTGCATGCAAACAGGTCGATCTTCAATTGCAGAATATTCTATGAATTACCCTAGGATAGACTTTTCAAGTGATAAGGTGATTGAAACTTTGCCCAAGAGTTGTTCACTCCCACAAAGTGAAGGACCAAGAGAAATATTCCTTCGGCTAGTCATATTGGGGCATAAATTCCAATTTACGAGCTTGAAACAGGCACAACAATGGCAAATTTAGCAGATCGACAGCCCATGCCTCACTTGCCTGGGCCGCCTCTAAATTCATAGGAGCCTTTTTTTTTTTTTAAGGTGGCCCTGGCACTGCCTGTAATGAGCGCGGGCTTCATTTCAATATTTGAGTGTCCGAGAACCACTTCTGGGAAATTCGTTAAGACCAGTAAGTGCTTGTACTGCACATGCTCCAACTAGTTTTTCAGGCTCTACAGTGGCCTAATCAGCAGTCCTTAAAGGGGACCGTTGAAAAAGAGGGCAGATAGGGTTGTAAAAGAAATGTTACTTTAATGTGGAGCCAGACGGGACAGGTGTGTTACTCTTAACATTACTGTGGGCGCTGGCCAGCCCGTGCTCAAACCCCCCTTCTATTTGACCTCCTTTCCCCAGGACCTATCCTTCTGTTTGTCGCTATTTGTCTTGAATATAAGGCCTCCCATCCCACTCTCACATCATCAGACGCTGGTCATTATGACTTAAAGGGGAAATTACCTGAAGGAGAACCTTAAGAAGTATATTGCTGTCTTGAGTCCAACACTACAGATCTTATGTTGATGCCCAGTCTTCATGAACTAAACAGAGCAAGGATATTTCTGGGGGATCACCATTACCTGATTAACCAAAGAGCTCTGAAATAGGCATGCACTGGAAACCACAAAAATGGTAGCTGCTCTTGGAGGAACCAGTTCCAGGTATTATTTGCAAGAGGAATGTGTGGTCCCTGAGCACCACAAATCTGTCCCAGGCCAGAACACCCTGTGCTTAATGTACTGCGCTCCTTCAAAAAACAAGCTGTGCAAGAAGTCCAATTGAGACTTTTCATAATTGACCAAATTCTACAAAGTACACGGTAGCTTATTGGACAATCCTCCAGGCAGAGTCCTGGCAGGAAGCTCATAATAACCAGCTGCTTACCTAGGGATACACATAAATTTGCCATAGACATGGGTGTCCAGAGGTTACTGAAAAGATGCATGGTAAAGCCTCGAGGAGCCTGGGAAAGGCCAACAGGAAGAACTCTGTATTGGTAACTAACATCCTGAAAATGAAATAGTTGCTGGTTGGGTTGAATCGCTGTGTAAAAATATGTATTCCTCGTATCTATGGTCACTCACCAATTCCCCAGTAAGCACTGCTGGCATAATATGCTGCACTCTCGCACCATCTAACCTTTGCACCAGCTGTAAAATTCTTCAGTAAACACGGCATTTCTTTCTGTAATACTGATCTCTGGCACTCCCTCGCCATCATCAATCCACTCAATATCTTCATCATCTCCCTCCATTTATTTTTCATTCTGGACATCCCAACTGCTGAAAAATGGATAGAAATATAGAAAATAGGTGCAGGAGTAGGCCATTCGACCCTTCACCACCATTCGATAAGATAGAAACATAGAAAATAGGTGCAGGAGTAGGCCATTTGGCCCATCTAGCCTGCAATGAGTTCATGGCTGAACATGCAACTTCAGTACCCCATTCCTGCTTTCTCGCCATACCCCTTGATCCCCCTCGTAGTAAGGACTACATCTAACTCCATTTTGAATAAATTTAGTGAATTTAGATCATGGCTGATCATTCACCTCAGTACCCCTTTCTTGCTTTCTCTCCATACACCTTGTTCCCTTTAGCCGTTAGGGACATATCTAACTCCCTCTTGAATATATCCAATGAACTGGCATCAATAACTCTGTGGTACAGAATTCCACAGGTTAACAACTCTGAGTGAAGAAGTTTCTCCTCGTCTCGGTCCTAAATGGCTTACCCCTTATCCTTAGACTGTGACCCCTGGTTCTGGACTTCCCCAACATTCTTCCTGCATCTAACCTGTCCAGTCCCGTCAGAATTTTGTGTGCTTCTATGAGATCCCCTCTCATCCTTCTAAACTCCAGTGAATACAGGCCCAGTCGATCCAGTCTCTCCTCATGTCAGTCCTGCCATCCTGGGAATTAGTCTGGTGAACCTTCGCTGTACTCCCTCAATAGCAAGAACGTCCTTCCTCAGATTAGGAGACCAAAACTGAACACAATATTCCAGGTGAGGCCTCACCAAAGCCCTGTACAACTGCAGTAAGACTTCCCTGCTCCTATACTCAAATCCCCTAGCGATGAAGGCCAACATATCATTTGCCTTCTTCACTGCCTGCTGTACCTGCATGCCAACTTTCAATGACTGATGTACCATGACACCCAGGTCTCATTTGCACCTCCCCTTTTCCTAATCTACTGCCATTCAGATAATGTTCTGCCTTCGTGTTTTTGCCACCAAAGTGGATAACCTCACATTTATCCACATTATACTGCATCTGCCATGCATTTTCCCACTCACCTAACCTGTCCAAGTCACCCTGCAGCCTCTTAACATCCTCCTCACAGCTCACACTGTCACCCAGCTTAGTGTCATCTACAAACTTGGGAGATAATACACTCAATTTCTTCATCCAAATCATTGACGTATATTGTAAATAGCTGGAGTCCCAGCATTGAGCCCTGCGGCACCCCACAAGTCACTGTCTGCCATTCTGAAAAGGACCCGTTAATCCCGACTCTCTGCTTCCTGTCTGCAAGCCATTTCTCTATCCATGTCAGTACATTACCCCCAGTACCATGTGCTTTAATTTTGCACACCAATATCTTGTGTGGGACCTTGTCAAAAGCCTTTTGAAAGTCCAAAGACACCACATCCACTGGTTCTCCCTTGTCCACTCGACCAGTTACATCCTCAAAAAATTCTAGAAGATTTGTCAAGCATGGTTTCCCTTTCATAAATTTATTCTGACTTGGATCGATCCTGTCGCTGCTTTCCAAATGTGCTGCTATTTCATCTTTAATAATTGATTCCAACATTTTCCCCACTACTGATGTCAGGCTAAACGGTCTATAATTGCCCGTTTTCTCTCTCCCTCCTTTTTTAAAAAGTGGTGTTACATTAGCTATCCTCCAGTCCATAGGAACTGATCCAGAGTCGATAGACTGTTGGAAAATGATCAATGCATCCACTATTTCTAGGGCCACTTCCTTAAGTGCTCTGGGATGGAGACTATCAGGCCCTGGGGCTTTATCAGCCTTCAATCCCATCAATTTCCCCAACACAATTTCCTGCCTAATAAGGATTTCCTTCAGTTCCTCCTTCTCACTAGATCCTTGGTCCCCTAGTATTTCCGGAAGATTATTTGTGACTTCCTTCGTGAAGACAGAACCAAAGTATTTGTTCAACTGGTCTGCCATTTCTTTGTTCCTCATTATAAATGCATCTGAATCTGACTGCAAAGGACCTACGTTTGTCTTCACTAATCTTTTTCTCTTCACATATCTATAGAAGCTTTTGCAGTCAGTTTTTATGTTCTCAGCAAGCTTCCTCTCAGACTCTATTTTCCCCCTCCTAATTAAACACTTTGTCCTCCTCGCTGAATTCTAAATTTCTCCCAGTCCTCAGGTTTGCTGCTTCGTCTGGCCAATTTATATGCCTCTTCCTTGAATTTAACACTATCCTTAATTTCCCTTGTTAGCCACCTTCCCAGTTTTATTTTTACTCCAGAAAGGGATGTACAATTGTTGAAGTTCATCCATGTGATCTTTAAATATTTGCCATTGCCTATCCACCGTCAACCCTAAGTATCATTCGCCAGTCTATTCTAGCCAATTCACGTCTCATACCATCGAAGTTACCTTTCCTTAAGTTCAGGACCCTTGTCTCTGAATTAACTCTGTCACTCCCCATCTTAATGAAGAATTCTACCATATTATGGTCACTCTACCCCAAGGGGTCTCACACAACAAGATTGCTAATTAGTTCTTTCTCATTACACATCACCCAATCTAGGATGGCCAGCCCTCTAGTTGGTTCCTCGACATATTGGTCTGGAAAGCCATCCCTAATACACTCCAGGAAATCCTCCTCTACTGTATTGCTAACCAGTTTGGTTAGCCCAATCTATATGTAGATTAAAGTCGCCCATGATAACTGCTGTACCTTTATTGCATGCATCCCTAATTTCTTGTTTGATGCTGTCCCCAACTTCACTACTACTGTTTGGTGGTCTGTACACAACTCCCACTAGCGTTTTCTGCCCTTTGGTATTCCGTAGCTGCACCCATACAGATACCACATCATCCAAGCTAATGTCCTTCCTTACTATTGCGTTAATTTCCTCTTTAACCAGCAGCGCTACACTACCTCCTTTTCCTTTCTGTCCATCCTTCCTGAATTTTGAATTCCCCTGGATGTTGAGTTCCCAGCCTTGGTCACCCTGGAGCCATGTCTCCGTGATGCCAATTATATCATATTCGTTAATTGCTGCCAGCGCAGTTAATTCGTCCACCTGATTACGAATACTCCTCGCATTAAGGCACAGAGCCTTCAGGCTTGTCTTTTTAAACACACTTTGCCCCTTTAGAATCTTGCTGCAATGTGGCCATTTTTGATTTTTGCCTTGGGTTTCTTTGCCCTCCATTTTTACTTTTCTTCTTTCTATCTTTTGCTTCTGCCCCCATTCTACTTCCCTCCATCTCCCTGCATAGGTTCCCATCCCCCTGCCATATTAGTTTAACCCCTCCCCAACAGCACTAGCAAACACTCCCCGAGGACATTGGTTCCAGTCCTGCCCAGGTGCAGACCATCCGGTTTGTACTGGTCCCACCTCCCCCAGAACTGGTTCCAACATCCCAGGAATTTGAATCCCTCCCTTCTGCACCACTCCTCAAGCCACATATTCATCTAAGCTATCCTGCAATTCCTACTCTGACTAGCATGTGGCACTGGTAGCAATCCTAAGATTACTACCTTTGAGGTCCTACTTTTAAAATTTAACTCCGAGCTCCCTAAATTCAGCTTGTAGGACCTCATCCCGTTTTTTTACCTATATTGTTGGTACCTATATGCACCACGACAACTAGCTGTTCACCCTCCCCCTCCAAAATGTCCTGCAGCCGCTCCGAGACATCCTTGACCCTTGCACCAGGGAGGCAACATACCATCCTGGAGTCTCTATTGCGGCCGCAGAAACGTCTATCTATTCGCCTTAGAATAGAATACCCTATCACTACAAGCTCTCCCACTTTTGTTCCTGCCCATTAGAATCTTCCAAATGAGTAACAGGTTATGAAAAGAGACGATTCACTCTACTCAAATGCTGCCCATCACCATGTGATTGTCCCTCCACACCAGGAGGATGAGATCACCTCCAGTTGGGTTATACTTTGAAGTGTAAGGAGATGGAGCACAGTCAAGGATTACTGCAAGATATCCTGACCAATGGAGAGCAGTGGATTTGGACAGTCAAGGGCACCATCTTTCCAGGAAGCATTCAGTAGCCTCTGTCTCATCCTTTATCTCTCATGCACCAACATATTTCTGGACTGAAGAGAAGAATGTTCCAGTAAGGTTAAAATTAAGATGCTGAGCTGACTCACTAAGTCCACAAATGACTAATTTACTTTTATTTGCGTATTCCCTTCCCGAAAGGAGAAGAGGGGCTAAAAGGAGAAAACCCTCCACAGTTGGGTGTGAAATAACTTTGGAGGCTGCTTGTATACATTCACTTGTGCTTTTATGGCAAATGTGCTTGTTGAGATTGGAAGCAATTTGAACAGATGAGACCTGGAGCAATTTAAAGGTGGGCTGATCAGGAGTGCTGGTAAACAAGAGAGGTTCTGAGCACCAGTCAGAGGGGAGTAATCCAATAGTTTCTAGTTACTCCAGATTGACTGGTAAATGCGAGATCTCAGCTCCCCCGCCAGGGAGGTAGGGAAGGATACACTGGCCCTGACCAGAAGAAACCTGCACCATCGAAAAGGTTTTGAAACTTCACTTCATCTTGGTACACCAGAGTCCTATTAGGAAAACCAAAACAAATTTGATAACTGAAGTGACATAATTTGAACAATTGTCATAACCACTGGCAACAACAAATTCAGCCTCTTCTACCTCTTGGCTGTATAACAGCTGTTGAATTATGACTGGCGCTTAATTGTCACTTAACCCCGATAACAGATTAATCTGTGTGTAAACACATCTCATTAATAAAAGGTAGCTGTTTAAAAAGTCTCGTATAAGACCATGCCACCCCCTCCCACCCCAGCAGGCATGAGAAAACATGTCTATTTAACAGGCTATATGGTCGAATGAAAGGTTAAACACCCAAATCATCAGTTCTGTTATTAGAACCAGAAAGTTGGACAAGTTCCTAGTGTATGATGGATGCTTGAATATATACAACAACTTCTATTTATATAGTAAAACCTCCAAAGGCACTTCACAGCAGCATTGTCATATATATTGAATAGAACTGTCTGATCAAAATGCAGCAAACTGTTGAAACCATCTACCCAGTACTCGGGTGCAGATAAAAACGGAAAACCGAGATATAGGATTGCACTGGCAGCAAGAAAATACCAAACAAGAAAATATCTGTAGAAGGCATTGGTTTGAGCTATGTAGAGTACTGTCTACATTATCTGACACTATACTGTAAGGAAGAATATAATTATTCAAGAGTGCAGAATTGGACAATAAAAATGATATCTGATTATTAGGAGATTACAATGAAATGACCGAAGTTTTTGAGATCGTGACAGGAATTGATAAATTCCACGCTAACAAAGATCTCAAAAACTAAGGAAGCAATTAGGAGGCAAATACAAATTCAGGTCAAACTGTCACAAAGGGCAATGGACATAGTTATGAAGGAGAGGCTACTGAAGCAAACAGCACAAGTAGGTTTAAGATCCAAGTAGATGTGTTTCTGAAGAAAGAAGGTACTGGGGGATAATGAGAGAAGGGAATAAGTGTGGCTGAAATCAACCAATAACAGGCTGTTTTTTTTGACCGCGGTGACATTTTTATATACCAGAAATCCTGGAGAGTACTAGTCACTTAACACCGAGTTACTTTTCACAATGGGAGGGAAAAGGAGTGGGAAAACAGCATGACACCATTGATTTCCTCTTGTTTCACCTGGCATTAACAACTTGTTTTTATACAGTGCCTTTAATGTAGTAAAAATGTCCCAAGGCCCTTCACAGAAGCATTATCAAACAAAATTTGATGCTAAGCCACATAGACATTAGGATAGTTGACCAAAAGAGGTAGGTTCAACGAGTGACTTAAAAGGAGGCGACAGGTAGAGAAGTGGAAGTTTTAAGGAGGGAATTCCAAAGCATAGGGCCGAGGCAACAGAAAGCACAGGCACCAACAGTGGAACGGTGAAAATCGAGCATGTGCAAAAGGCCAGAATTGGAGGAGGACAGAGATCTCAAAGGGTTGTAGGACTGGAAGAGGTTGTAGAGATAGGAAGGGGCAAGGCCATGTAGGGAATTGAAAACACGGATTATAATTTTATAAATCGAGACTTTGCCAGATCGGGAGCCAATGTAGGTCAGCAGGTTTTGGACAAGTTTAAAGAGCAGGTTGGGAGACCGGCCCTGGAGAGCATTGGAATAGTGGAGTCTAGAAGTAACAAAGGCATGTATGAAGGTTTCAGCAGCAGATGAGCTGATGTCAGGGCGGTATATAGGTGATGTAACAGAAGTGGAAGTAGACGGTCTTAGCGATGGAGAGGATATGGGGTCAGAAGCTCAACTTAGGATCAAATAGGACGGCAAATTTGTGAACGGTCTGGTTTAGCCTCAAACAATGGCCAGGGAGAGGAATGGACTTGATGGATCAGGAATGGAGTTTGTGGTGGGGAGCGAAGATAATGGCTTTGGTCTTCCCAATATTTAGTTGGAGGAAATTTCTGCTCATCCAATAATGGAAGGCAAAGAGGAACTACAAAATTAAATCAAATATAAAAATTCAGTAAAATATTCCAGTCACATGAATGACAAAATGAAAATCAGGATAGGTCTATGGCCACTAAAGGTTGTACAAGATAAAGTCACAGGTAATGACAGCGAAATGGCAGAAATATTGAATGTTTACTTTGCTTCAGTATTTCCCAGGGAGACCAGCATGACATTAGAAGAGATCAAAAAAAGCTCTCAAAACATTTTAGACAGACAGGGGGCAGATAATGGATAAACTAGTCAAACTTAGAAAGGATAATACCCTGTTCCAGATAGATTGTATCCTTGCATCTTAAACAAAGTTAGACGCACTATACATATATACAAATTCATCAGAAAAGGAAATAGTGCCAGAGGACTAGTGGACAGCTAATGTTATTCTTATATTTAAAAGGGGAGATAAGAACAAGTGTAGGGAACTATAGACGAAGTTAGCGTAATGTCGGTGGTAGGAAAGATAATGGAATCTTTACTCAAAAATGTAATAGAGAGATCTGGAAAAAGAAACTATAATAAAAAGTAGTCAGCATGGATTTCAAAAGAGTCAACTTATTAAATTCTCTGAAGTAACAAAGTAGACAAGGGAAATGCAGAAGATGTAATATACTTGGATTTTCAAAAAGCCTTCGATAAAGGTAGACTCATGGCTCCGGTCAGAGAATGTGGAGGTGGGGGCAAGTAGCAGACTGGATAACGAGCTGGGTATAAAACAAAATGTGGGGGTGAAAGGTAGTTTCTCAGACTTGCAGAAGACGTGAAGTGATGTTCCACAGGGATCAGTGTTGGGACCACTGTAAGTCATCATTTACATAAGATTTGAACTCAAGAATCAGAAGTACTATTTCAAAATTTACGGACAAGAGAGTGAATAGTTAATATTGTGAAAGACTGACAAAATACAGGATGATGCCAATAAGCTTGCAGAACGGATGTTTAAGTGGCAAATGGATTTAAATATAGATAAGTGTGAGGCGAAGCATTTTAGTAAGAGGAATAAGGAGGCCACATACTCCTTGGAAAATAAGAGTAAATGGGATAGAGGAGTAAAAGGGATCCAAGGGTACACGTTCATAAATCATTAAAAGTAGCAATGTAGGATAATAAGCACTACGGTTCATTTCTAGGAGGAGTAGATTTGAAAAGGAGAGAAGTTATGTTAAACTTGTACAGAACCTTGGTTAGATCACACGTGGAGCACTGTGCACAGTTCTGGTCTCCATGTTACAACAAAGATATAGAGGCACTCGAGAGGTGTTTAAAAAAGGATTTACAAGGATGATACCAGAGAGAGGTCTAGAGAAGACAAAGCTGAGGGGTAATCTAAAAGAGATCTATAAAATTAGTTTGATACGGTAGTCGTAGAGAAGACGTTTCGATGTCTGGGGAGTAAAAATCTCGGGGTCATAAATATAAAGATAATCAAATAAGCAATTCAGGAGTAACTTTTTTCACACGGAAAGTAGTTAGAATGTCGAACTTGCTATTACAAGGAGTTGTTAGGTGAATAGCATCGATACAGTTAAGGGGACGCACGATAAGTACATGGAGGGAGAAAGGTACAGAAGGATATGCTGATAGGGTTCGATGATGTCGGGTAGGAGGAGGCTCCTGTGGTGCATAAACACTGGCATTGACCAGTTGGGCCGAATGGCCTGTTTCTGTGCTATAATTTATATGTAATTCTATCTAACTTCCAGCTTGAACTGACTGAGATAATGAACCCTGAAAATATCAAGGATTCAAGAGCATACTGTAAATCTTAACAGCGAAGTGGCATTAACCACAAGAATCTGTTCAGAACCATGAGTGTCAGTTTAAGCAAAGTTTCAAGGTGAAAGGGTTATGACCAAGATAGCAAAGCTTTCGAAATGCATGCCAAAATCTTTGCCTTTGCCCAGTAGACACTGAGGCAGATGTTCTAGTGCCACACAATACAAGAGACCCATCAGCAACTTCCAATAATTAGATTTTAGGGTGCAAGCTGAAGGAAGTCTGCTGGTTTCAAAGTATGTTTAATGATTTGTCCCTAGCCATAGAATAAAGAAGCCACCTTGGCATGCATCAGTACCCAAATACAATGAGCACTTGTGCAGACAAACAGTTCTTTAACGGAGTACCTGAGCTGCATTTTAGACTTGAACTACAGATCCAATTTTAAAAGACGGATTCTTAGCATGTGGAGAATCCTTGAATGAATTAGGCCAAACTTCAGAATATATATATTTTGAAGCCTGGGATGCATGGGAGCACTTTCCTTTTGAAAAAATAAGATAAAATGCTCTAGGCAGAGGATTTACACCGAAACATCTTGAATCAAGACTAAAGCTTCACAAGGTAGAAGGTGTGGGTGACATATTCATGCTGAAACTTATAGCTTATCGCTGCCAATCACGGGAAGGGGCAAGAGCTGATGACAAGACTGTAAGCAGGCTTGCATTCAAAATATAGGATATGGGAAAGTATTAGATTTCCTGCACAATGTCAGAACATAAAACCCAACATAGGAACAAATTGCACCATCATTTGCCCATTAATGAAAGACTAGAGTAAAACCATGGTCATGTAACTCAGTTTCGCAAAAACCTGCTTTGAAGAAGTTAGCAAGACTGCAAGCAAGGGAGTAAATTGATGTCAACAACAGGACTTAATAAATACCAATTAACTTAACAAAAGGCATAAATTATGCCGTTGAAATATATAATTACAATATATACAACACACAGAACATTTATGAATTCAACTGAAGATTTGGGGCAAAACTACCAAAAGAAAAAGAAATATCCTTCAAATAAAAACCTGTAGTTGCTGAAAAGCTTCAGCACTGGAGGGAAAAAAACCAGCAAACCTGATCAATGTGTTAACTGCAAAGGATAAATAAAAGTCTAAAGCAGCAAACTCCCAGTAGGTAGACATACTGCTCACCGTGCGTAGACAACACAACACCGGAGGTAAATATTTCAAAGCACACATAATGGCATGACGACTTATTAAAATTAATTTTGAAACATTTGCTTTCATCATAGATTCTTACAAAAGTTAATCATGTTTATCAGCCAAAACATTTTTTTTTTAAATGTATCTAATGTTATCAAACAAGCAGATCAATGAATCTATATAAACCCACCTCTACAGTTTCCAGACACAGGACCACAGCTTAGAAAAGAGTCATCAATTTAATTACCTAAACGAAAGTGTTCGGGATACATTCTGAACAGATAGCCTGGCGTGACCACAAACCCGTAACAATCTATGTTAGGACAATGTTCACAAACCGTTCGACAGTTTACCTCACTGGAGGTCACATGATAAGATAACAGCCTTCCTCACCCCTGGTATCAATTCGATATTTCCCAGCGCCAGCAGAAAATAAATTGAACTGGAAAATGGCCTGTTTGTTTGAAGGACTATTGCCAAATTTTATTCATTAGTGGTTAAGTTTGGCCAGCACAAAGCCTTCATTTATTGTGAAACAAACCATAACATTTCTTGTGCAGGATGTGAGCAATGAACAAAAATCAAGACTGGGCCCCAGGTTTCACACATTATAAAACTGTTCGCAACTGTGCAGCAGTTGACAAATTCCAGTCAAAAGAAAATGCAATGCTAAGAGCAGGAACATGATGGAAGGGGTTACCCTGATTAGAATGAACCCTTTCAAGCGTTAGTCACATAATATTTGTTTGGTGCAAATTCCATTTATTCAGCAGGGCATGGTTTAATAGTTACAACAAACCTGCAAATTTTGACGTGTACACCTCTGGTGTGGTGTATTTCTGTACCCACTCCCCCCCGCCCCTGGAAAAAAACCACAGTACCGAACCTCTACAAAATCATTCCAAGGAGAAAAGAGCTTTGTGCTATTAGTACATCACATCAAAAATTTGACTTACAACATGGAGAGGGGAGGGTGGGGAAGGAGGAGCAGTGAGTAGTTCAACAGTTTGAAGACAGACTGTGGATGATTTAGGAAACTAAGAATTGATTTCTACAGCTATTAAAAATGTATAGGATAGCTCTTGATGAAATTCAAAACTCGCATTACCTTCTATTATTAAACTTGCTATACAAAATTTTAAAATTTACACAATCCAAGCTGCCAAACCGTATAAAAGTATCAAATTTCACATAAAACTGTACAATTATTTTTCAGCA
Source organism: Pristiophorus japonicus (assembly GCF_044704955.1). Classification (NCBI taxonomy): domain Eukaryota; kingdom Metazoa; phylum Chordata; class Chondrichthyes; family Pristiophoridae; genus Pristiophorus; species Pristiophorus japonicus. The sequence continues at coordinate 31,828,291 of NC_091983.1, forward strand.
GGTCCAAATACCTGGGCATACAACCCCCAAAAATATACTTTAAAAAAAATGCATTCACCCTGTGTATAACAAAATTATATGCAAGAATTTCTAATTCTATACAGTAGTGCATCTACCTAAATATATACGTATATATACATATGCATATACATACATACACACACACATATATATATATATATATAAAAAATGAATAGTTCTTTTAAAAAAAAAAATGACATGATAAAATGTGCAGAATATTTTTGGGCAGATCGGTGCAATCACTGGCGGAAACAAGGCACTTTCTTCCAGGTTGCAGTTACTATAAACCTTGCTGACATGAAGAAACAAAATCAGGTGGGATTGGTGTACACAAACAGACTGGAACAGTTCCAGGGATGGGTTAACGTTAATGTTTACACAGTCAGGGAGACACACGAGGTGAGAGTCTGAGGCAAAACTCTATACTGAAGTGGTCACTCTTTGAATGGCATTATTGACCTCATTTTTGTTGGAGTCCAATCCTTTAGCAGCATTCAGGTCATTCCTCACATTCTCTGCTGTCTTTTTCAAGGTCTTCAGTTCCCCTGGATGTGGAGTGGCTCTCCTCAGAAGTGTACCCTAGACATAAAATGAAAGTAAGTAAAAAGCAGTTGCCAAGGCTACTACCTACAATATCTCATTTGTGGCACTGGAAGTAACCCAACTGTTTCAACCAAAAACAAACAAAATGCAATGTGTTCACCAGAGGTAGCAGTTTTCTTTTAATTTTATTATATTTCAGAGGGTGCAGAGGCAGTTCTGTTTAAGTAGTTCGAAGTACTGTCAAGTTGATAATTTTCTGAGGTGCAGATAAAGTCTAAATCCTATTGACCCTATAATTCTGTGGGTTATTTCAAATTAAATGGTAACATTTTTAAAGTTATTATTTAGACATTGGGCAATAACCAAAATATCTCAAATTCTCCACACTTGGGACTTAAAAGGACATGGAATGAAGAATGGCCTGAGGGGTGTTGCCTGGGATCTTCCTCCCTCAGACTATAGAAAAGGCTGACAAGCTGTAGAGATACAGTATAAATGTGTGCCGGAAATAGTCAGGCAGATGAGGAAGGGTAGGGGAGTAAATGAAGCTCCCACGGCAAGATGACCACATTTCAAAACATATTGCTACTTTTTTTAAATGCGTGACAGTCAAATGAATAAGATGGATGCGATTTACAGGCATTTTTGGAAAGGGATCAGATACCTGCATGCATAAATGTGCCTGTTCTCAATTTTTCATAAGAGATTAGTGGAACAACAGTAAGGATAGGATATTTGTTGACTCGCTGTACATTCGAGCCCCAGACTGTTAAAACCAATTAATTTGCCTCATATAGCCCCGTAAAGCCGAGTGAATCATATTTAAGTGGGAAATAGCTAAACACAAAGAAAAGAATTGAGGGTAAGAGCAGGGAAATAGGATTAGAATAAACTGCTCCTATGAGGAGGCAATCTGCCACCCAGCTTGAAAGACCTCCCAATGCTGCTTTACAAGATACAACAAAAATTTAATAAAATCATTTTAACATTGCACAAGCTCAGTGCATCTTGAACAACTGCAAAGAGCAGTCAATATTTAGAATGTGCACTTGAGACAGGAAAGAAAAAACTACCAAACTATATTAGCTAACTAATGTATGAGTCACTGTGTCTAGCCATCAAAGCTTGTCGCACAGCAGATTACTTGTATGGAAGGAAGCCAAACAGTGCTTTATTTGGAAAAAAACACAATGGCCCCAGATTTTGCGGTTGGGATAATGGTGAGGCTATCAGCGCTCACCGTTATTATGGAGTAAATCGAACAGCAACTTCACAGTCCGCACATGTGCGGTTAAACGTGGATATCTGAAAGTTGCTGTCTGATTTGCCCTTCTCCTCCACATGCTGTGCTCCACCGGTACCTCGATGAGAGAAACGATATTAAAATGCATGCAAGGGTGTGAAGTTGCTGTACTTGCCCACGAGTTACACACTAAATACACCAAAAAAAGTTAGGGCTCGTGCATTCAGGTGTAAGTGAATTTTTTTTAAATGGAGTGATAAATCTTAATTACTTCCAATCTCTCTGGCCCTGAAAATTAAGTATTACTAGTGTGGAATCTCAATCCTTCCGAATTTAATTAATTATTGTTGGAGTTTAAAAAAATTAAAATCATTTAAATATTTTTTTTAATGTTTTACTTTTTCTTTGTCTCTTCTCTCTCTCTCTTTATTTTGCTTTCTGTACATGATTTTACATTGCATTAAACATTCTAATTTATACTTCCAGGTTTGAATTAGGGTGAGGATTCTTCAATCCAATTGGTTGAAGAGACATGCTGTTTGCTTGTCCTGCTCATACATGCCACAGATGCATTGTGGAGGGCACGTGCTGAAAAGGATCATTGGTACCGTAATTTTTGCCGCTCAAAAGTCCACGAAAATTCTGTGGACAGCTGTAAGTACAATGAACAGTGAGCACCAATTCTTCCCTGATCACTGCAAAATATGGGTCAATATAGCAGGAGACCCACTTATTCTGCTTCATAGCAAATACACAGCATCGCAGAGATCCAGGTAATTTATACCACTAGATTGCAGCTTTGTTTGTCAGTTGCTATTTGGCAACTTAATAACATGATTCACAGATTTCAGAATATTCTCTTTTATATAGATAGTATTAAGGATGTTGAAACAATGGGGCCAAAATTCAGGTGGGCCAGAAAGCTGGTGCACCTATGGGTTTTGGAGTGGTACTTATTGCTGGAATCCCTGGACTTTTAATTTTTTTCAAAGTCCTACAGGAAACGGATCATAATGGGGGTCTTGGACTCAAAGCCTGGCTGACAATGGGTGGGGTTGGGCATTCCGCCGCTATCAATCAACGTGGTGATGTCACAGCGTGTGCGTCACCATGCTCTCTCCCCTCCATTAAAGGGGAGAGATTCGAGCACATTTTAAACTTTGGCCACTGGCCCATCAGGGAGCATTTCAGCTGGGCTTGCAACCTGACACCCAAGAGGTGGTGCCGGGCTGCCAAACCCAGGGACAGTATTTTGCCGGCCGGCAAAAAATCTTTCATTGCGGCTGCGGCAGGGTGCCCTCCCCTTTAAGGGTGGCCGTGCTGCTGGGCCGCACTCACTCTGCAGAGTGTGCACTGGCAGAAAAACCTGCCGGGGGCACCACACGGCGGGGGATCGACGGATCAAGCTGAAAATGGATAGTTAAGTATTTATTTTATTTTAAATTGGCGGTGCATCTACTTGGGTGAGATGGGGTCCAGGCCGAAAAATCCCTGACCTGAATGTAGGTCGGGTCGGCCAGTTGACCCCAAAACGGCAGCCATTCGATTTTTAGGAAAGGGCGCCGCAAATGGGCATTAACAGGTCTCTCTGAGACCCTGAATTTCGGCCCTAACAAGTCTTAAGGAAACAGTTGTTCTGGTCACTGATTACAAGTTTATATGGTTTACAAAGCAGGTTCTACCGCAGTAAGTAAGGAATCACTTCTGCATGGAATTTGTAGGATTTAAAGATTTTGGACAAAAGGGAGAATATTTTATGAATAACACAAACTAAAACATTTTTAAAACTTTAACTGACTTGCACGCAATGCTCACTGAATGCAAGACAACATGAGAGACTGGAAAGAAGCCTTTTATAGAATTGGTATCTTTGACATCTAAACTCTGCTCAGACATTAGGCATCTGCTTTTCCAGTCGATAAGCATAGGCTTATTAAAGTGGTTAGGTTTTGACGTAGGTGGATATCGGGTATATCTAAATTTAAACAAGTAGACATTGGTTTTGGTTTTTGAACACCATGTCTGAATTGATTCATTTGATTTTGTGGGTTATAATAAAGAATAACGAAAACAGGTTTACTGGAGTTACAAAATAATGGCACAGGGCAGATTAGCCAGCAATTTTCTCCACCCTGCTTGCTGGTGGTGTTGGCGACAGGGAGGAAGAATGAGAAGCATCTCTTATCCAGAGCAATTCTCTTTCACAACCAAGTCAAAGCAAGAAAATCAAAATGTGAAAAATGTGTAGATGTAAATCTACAGTTCTCAGTGAGTTGGTACACCAGCATATTCATTCTTTTTCTTTGTTTTACTCCCCATCCAAATAATTTTATGCTGCTATTAAGTTTCACAAAAACTTACATGCTTCACAGGTCATAGACTCCATTAGGTTTGATGGGACCTGCAGGTACATATATTGAGAGTCTTATACATATCTGGCAGGGTTACAACCTTTCCTACTATTCTGTAGTGGGGAGGAGCAAATGAATGAGGGGGTCTTGGCCGCAATGGTGGCTAGAATCTCTTCATTCAAAGGTTGATGCAAGTCTTTCGGCTGTGGTGGCTCAAGCTGCAAGCTGTTTTTCTAGCTCCGGATGTCGTCTGTGCATTACTTGCTCTACTTGTCCTGAGGTTTTATTTTGTCCACTTTTGTTTGGTTGGGTGGGGGGGGGGGGGGTGGGGGGGAGGAGTTGGTTTGGGCTGCACCAAAGTGACGTGATGCACTTTCTTGCTGCGAGTGAGTGAGTGCTGGGGTGAACTTGCACATGGTAGCGGTTCCTTGTTCTACTGGCAGTAAGCCAAGTAGATATGGGGTCAGATATAGTGGTTTATAACATTGATCATGGCTAAAGTTGCCTCCAAAAGCTCCAGTCAAAATGGCAGGAGCCAGGAGAAGGACCAGAATGTGCCCTGAAGTGCACGTCACAGATCTGACATCGCTCATTTGATTGTGTGGGGCAAGGTTTGAGCAGTTAGGAATTTAGCACCATTCCTCTTTCAACCTACTGCTGATAGAGATAGTGACAGCCAGCTTCCATATTTCCCTCCTTTTGCTCCAATGAGAGCGAGTGACCCAAGCCATAATCCTCAGTTGAGAATTTGCTTCCCGTCTTATTTAATGGCATAGACAACAATATTGAGCAAAGGCAATTTTTGCAGGGTGTGTTCAATATTGCGCGTGGCCAGTTCAAATCGGGTTGGCTTACACCAGATTTTAGGTGGCACCACCTGGTCTGAGATATGGCATGGGATTTGGGCACAGCATTAGTAATGCTGTTGGGAGGGGTGAAATTTGTCAGCCAACGTTAGAAAGACACAATTTTGTATTGCCCATTTCAGACATGTCTTCAAGGCACTTTGCAGCCATAACCTCTGGATGGCCCTGGGCACACAATAGCAGGGACAAATTGACGGGCCTCTGGGCCCCTTCCAGGGTGGACTATACTTCTTTCCAGGGTGTCATAGTTAGTGCTATTACTGGATGTCTCTGGGCTTTGGCTGAACTTTTCCAGGGAATCTGGGAAGGGTGGGCAGTGGGGTTCATCCGGCAGCATTTGCCTTCATTCCTAGACAAAGGTCTTGGTGAATCCAAAACAGGAATGGTCCTTTTTTTAGTCCACTGTAAAAAGATTACGTTTTGGTGGGGGAAGGTGCGTTTAGGACTATAATTACTTATACCACAAAATAATCACTCATTTACATGTTGAAATTCCTTTAGGTAAATTGTGATGCATTGTGTAGCATTAGTGTGAATATTAACAGCTGCTACTCCAAACTATTTCAAAAAAACAATGAATTTTGGTAAGGGTTAAAAGATTTAAGGCTGATGGAAAACACCATTTGTTTTGCCTTCTACTTTGAAAACATGCTCCTTCACCGTTTGGAAATGAGCACCTCGTCCATTACCTTTTCTTCATCATCCTCATCTTGGTCATCTAAGAAGCGTATTGAACTGATTCTGTTCACTGCACGTTCATTCCACATTTCATCAGACACGTCATTCACCAAACTTTCCAATGCTCCACAGCGTGGCAAGTTATCTGCTGGAATCAGTTTAACACAGTTAACGATGTAAACAAATTTAGATAAAAAGCTTCCAAAACTTGGTCAAAAACTTGCATTCTCTCAACATTCACTAACTTAAGTTATTTAAAAGTAGCCCTGTATTCAAAAGGAAACATTTTTATAAAATTTTTCTTTATGAAGGAAGCCTTTCAATGCTCCAAAGGTTACATTCAAACTTTCTTCCAATTTTAAATTGGCACTGAGCATCCATTTCTGACTTGATTCGTTGCTTTCTCCGCTACGTTTCACATGCTCGTCAGTTAATAACTGATTGCAAAACAGATTATAATGGGCTCGAACTCACGGTGGATGATAATGGTGAACTAACAGCGTTCGCTGTTATTACCCCTTTGAAAATGACCACACCTTCAGGGCGTAGCGTAGGCGCATCTAAACGCTGAAATTGTAGTCAGTCATTCACTGCTCCAACAGGCTACAGTGTGCTGCCACCATTCTCTCAGCGCCCCCCCCCCACCCACCCACCCACCCACAATCAGTGAAAATTATGAAAACCTGGTCTTTTCCGCAGTGATATGGCTGTTCAAATACCCCATTAAATGCTAGGCTTTGTTGGATTAAGTGTAACTGGGGTTTCAACAGTGTAATCACTGCTAAACAAACTAAGAAACTTAAAAAAATTTGCATTTAAAAAAAAAGTTTGTTCATATTTATTTCAGGTTTACCTTTTCCCGTGTGAGAGCTCCAATCTTTGTTTTGCTCTGTAACATTTTTAAGTCAGAATAAAAGCAGCTTCTTCACTTCCTGGTTCCCGGTCCGTGAGAAATCTGCATTGTGATTGGCTGCTTAGACAGCTTGTTGACGTCACAGCAGAGCGTTCTAGGGATTCCCCATTATATTTCACTGAAATCACTTACGCGACGAAAAAAGCAAACTTCTCGCCACAGAGATCGCCTTTGCTTCGCCGCTGACCGCAAATTCAGGGACATATATTTGAAATCAGAACTGAATCCAGCTTAAATATCAAATGTATTCCTCACCTGAACGAGCAGAGCTAATATGACTAGCGCTCGACAGTTATCCGAACCGAACTGGACATTTATGGCAGAGGACATGGAGTTAAAAGTTTACACAATTTCTCCTATTATTTTGTTCAAATGTTCCACAGTTTGGAAAGCAAAGGACATAATTACCCTTGAATTGCAAAACTTAAATAAAACACTCTTGCATTCCACAGGGCAAATATTTAGCTGCATTTATCAACATAAACAAACACTGTTTTTCTTGGCCTGATTGGTGATGTTGGGGTTGAGAGAAAGGAGAGAAGTAAAGAGGATGAGAATTAAAAGGAGGAAGAGAAAAGTAACTACCACAGACACAAACTAAAACAAACACAGGAACTGCACAAAGTATACTAAAGAACAAAATCAAAACCCAACCTAAATAAAGAGTGTTTAAAAAAGACAATGGGGAAAAAATCTATTTAATAATAGTGTGTACAGGTGATAGGTGTTTTTTCTTTTTTTTAAAAAAAGGGAGGGGAGGGGGGTCATGCCTTTCAAAAAGAGGGGAAAAAAAACACAAAATGATGCTTAAAATAAAAAAAAAGAGCCTTGATAAACAGTGTGGAAAGAGAAAATGGGAAAGAAAAAAAAGACGACAGGGTTGAAAGAAAGAGGGCAAGAAAAAAAAAGTGCACAATGGACCTAGAAAAAATGGGAGAGCAAGGATTGGAAGTACACAATGGTGCTTAAATGGGCACAAAGTAGGGCGTAAAAAAGCAGAGAGAAAGAGGCTTTAAAGAAAATAAATGGAGAAAGCAAACAAAGTGCACAATTGGGACTTCAAAACAAAAAAAAGAGAAAATATTGCACAATGCGACTTGAAAAAACAAACGTCATAATATGCAGAAAAGCAAATATTTATATTTTTCATAAAACAAATGAATTGAAATTCCAAAATGTCATTAATAACTGCATACATCCCAGAATTAGTTTTTGGCCAGGTCAGGCACTCGCACGAATTAATTAATTTCCACATAACTGCACACAGTATTAAGCAAACCATGCAGCCACCATATCAATTAAACCTGCAAAAGCTGATTTCTCAGTTGATACCTACAGCACAACCATTTATCCATTTAATTTTCAACCTGCGGATCATGCAGCTGGGCAGGCTTAATAAAGCATTTATTTACATGTCTGCCTTGTGTGATTAGGACCACATTAAATTTAATATTTATAGATTGGAGCATCATGTAGCCAGCGCATAAATTAAAGTAGTGATAAAAGATGAATAGGCTAGAAGCCATTGTACAATATTTTTATTTAATTTTCAGTTTGTGGATTGGAAAGCCTCATAGACTTGCAATTTGCAGAGTGTTTTTGTTCAATGAGATTAATTTGTCTTTTTGCAAGAAGCAGCTAAAAACCGGCTAATCCTTCTGAAATTCCACACTTGGAGAGCAAAGATAAGGATTCTGTCCACTGAAAAAGAAGATACCTAGAAGACACGTTCGAGAGGATCAGCTTAGAGTAAAGTCACACAGGGGTGAGTTACAGTGTCTGCCCGAGATAGCCTCTTGGTTACAGTGCTGCTGGTCACTCCCGCAAGTGGGCTGAACACCTTACATTCAGGAGTGTGTCGACTGCTCAACTATTCCTAGCTCAAGCCAAGGCTGCAACAATAGGTCACCGCTTCTGATGCGAACTGTTCATGCTGTCTTTCAAACACGTCCACACGTGCATTTCTCAAAATATTTTGAGAGGGTAGACTGAAACACTCAGTAAGACCAGGCCAGATAGAAATAGTCAAGCTGCTTTATTTCATAGTCAGAAACTGACATACAAAGTAACAGTCAAAAACACCGCACTTGCTAAGTTCCATCCCCCTACTCTCATTGAAAACATGGGGAGGTGTGGGGGTGGGGGGGGGGGGTGGAATAATAAGCCACATGCCATGTCCTTTCCATGGGCCGACTCACTTGTTTTTAAGCATCTTCTTTATTTCAAGCAACTTCTAACTGCAAAAATCTGACCTGCATTTAAAGAGCCATATTGCAGACCTCTGCTCAAAACCCCATTGCTGCCGTGGCCCTCTTCTCTCCTAATTCGGGCCCCAGTAAGAAGCAGATATTCACCATGACCCAAACTTACTAATGCCGCTTGCAGGAGTATATCCCCCAGACACATTACGACATGTCCACATGAATAAATTCATCTCGACAATTGAGCTGAATATTTATTTAATCACCTGAGACCCTGATCATACTGGTTTTTCTGGCTTTAATATACATTCTCCAGCCTGTGGCTTTCACTTTCAGTCCTATGCAAATTCATCTTGTTTTAAAATACAACCATTGAACATATCGCAATCCCCAAATCCCTTCCTCAAAGAAAAGGAACCATCAAAAATCCCAAAATGTTAGAAGGAATATCATCCTATCATAGTAAATATGAATAGAATAGCAGCAACTAGGTTGGAGAGACAGTTCAGTGCAATAAATAAGACATTGCAGGCTAAATAGAAAGATTCAAGTCTGACAGTGTGATGGAAATGGAAATAGCACATGTAGGGAATGCTTTAATTTTTAGTTCATTTTTGGGTTGTGGACATCGCTGGCAAAGCTGGCATTTATTACCCATCCCTAGTTGTTCGAGAACATGTGGCGAGTTGTTGTCTTGAACCGCTGTAGTCTTTGCGGTGAAAGTACTCCTACAATGCTGTCAGGTAGAGTTCCAGGATTTTGATCCAGTAACGATGAAAGAACGGCGATATATTTCCATGTCAGGATGGTGTGCAACTTGGAGGTGGTGGTGCTCCCATGCACCTGCTGTCCTTGTCCTTCTAGATAGTGGAGGTCACGGGGTTGGGAGGTGCTGCCGAAGATGCCTTGTGAGTTGCTGCAGAACATCTTGTAGAAGGTACACACTGCAGCTACGGTGTGCCGGTGGTGGAGGGAGTGAATATTTAAGGTGGTGGATGGCGTGCAAATCAAGCAGACTGCTTTATCCCTTCCCTTCCTGGCCCCATGTTAGCCGATATTATAAATCTTTCTCACGCCTCAGGTACTGTCCCCATCCCTTTCAAATGTGCCAGCCCCACCTCAAAAAACCCACCCTTGACCCTTCTGTCCGTGCAAACTACAGCCCCATCTCCAACATCCCTTTCCTCTCCAAAGTCCTTGAACATGCTGTCTTCTCCCAAATCAGCACCCACAGTATGCTGGTAGATGGGGTGCACCATACAGGTCAATATTAATTTAATCACTTCTACTCAGATTGGCTGAATGTACTGTTGTGGGTGTGAAGGAAACTAGAATTGAAAACTATGATGGAACAGCACAAATACCAACATACCAGGGACGTGCTCAGATTACATAAAGATAAGGTAGCTGATGGTCTGCATGTCTGGTATTCAAATTGTTTAACATAAGCAAACAAAATTGCAAAAAAAACATTGAACTTCAAAGTAACCTTTCCTTCCCCTCCCCTGGTGCATTTGCTTATTTGCCCACTTTAAATGAATTTCAGAAGAAAAGAAAGTTGAATTCATTGTGATTCCCAAAAAGATAAGGTAACTGATTGAGGATTCAGTCAGTCTCTGTGCTTTGCTAAAGTTGAAGTCAGTATGAAGCACTTGAAAAGTTTTCATGCAGAAACTCTGAACAGATATTTTGTATCAGTCTTTACGGTAGAGGACACTAACAATACTCCGTCAGTGGATAGTCAAGGGGCTGTTGGGGAGGGGGGGGGGGGGGAAGGGGGAAGAACTCAACACAGTCACAATCACTAAGGAGGTGGCACTCAGTAAGATAATGGGACTAATGGCAGATAAATCCCCTGGACCTGATGGCTTGCATCCTAGGGTCGTAAGAGAAGTAGCGGCAGGGATTGTGAATGTATTGGTTGTAATTTACCAAAATTCCCTGGGTTCTGGGGAGGTCCCAGCAGATTGGAAAACTGCAAATTTAACGCCCCTATTTAAAAAAAGGAGGCAGACAAAAAGCAGGAAATTATAGACCCGTGTAGCCTAACATCTGTGGTTGGGAAAATGTTGGAGTCCATTATTAAAGAAGCAGTAGCAGGACATTTGGAAAAGCAAAATTCAGTCAGGCAGAGCCAGCATGGATTTATGAAGGGGAAATCATGTTTGACAAATTTGCTGGCATTCTTTGAGGATATAACGAACAGGGTGGATAAAGGGGAACCAGTGGATGTAGTGTATTTGGATTTCCAGAAGGCATGTGACAAGGTGCCACATAAAAAGTTAATGCACAAGATAAAAGTTCACAGGGTTGGGGGTAATATATTAGCAAGAATAGAGGATTTGCTAACGAACAAAAAACAGAGAGTGTCGGAATAAATGGTTAATTCTCTGGTTGGCAACCAGTAACTAGTGGGCTGCCGCAGGGATCAGGGATCAACTATTTACAATCAATATTAACGATTTGGGAGAAGGGACTAAGTAACGTAGCCAAGTTTGCTGACGATACAAAGATGGGAGGAAAAGCAATGTGTGAGGAGGACACAACAAATCTCCAAAAGGACAGACAGGCTAAGTGAGTGGGCAAAAATTTGGCAGATGGAGTATAATATTGGAAAGTGTGAGGTCATGCACTTTGGCAGAAAAAAAATCAAAGATCAAGTTATTATTTAAATGGAGAAAGATTGCAAAGTGCCGCAGTACAGCGGGACCTGGGGGTACTTGTGCATGAAACACAAAAGGATAGTGTTATGCATGCAACCACAGGCAACTTGTATAATACCGCCACCAGAGGGCTTGCGTGTCGGAGTCCCAAGAGATCTCAGCATCCCTTGGGAGCACTATATATAAGCAGGCCTCCCACGCTATACCAGCACTCTGGAGTCTGAATAAAGGAGCTAAGGTCACACTTGCTCATTGTTTACAGTACTCAGTTGCTTTACTTTGTTATGAGCATAACAATTGGCGACGAGATAATGAACAGCCACACGAAAATGCAGAGAACTGTTGGTATCCTGGAGAAATTCTCAGAAGGGGACGATTGGGAGGCCTTCGTGGAGCGACTCAACCAATACTTCGGAGCCAACGAGCTGGAAGGGGATGAGAACGCTGCCAAACCAAGGGCAATCCTCCTCACCGTCTGCGGGGCAACAACCTATGGCCTCATGAAGAATCTTCTCACCCCCGTGAAACCAACAACCAAATCCTGTGAAGAACTGTGTACGCTGGTCCGGGAGCACCTAAATCCGAAGGAAAGCTTTCTGATGGCAAGGTATCGATTCTACACGTGTCAGCAGTCTGAAGGCCAAGAAGTGGCGAGCTACGTCGCCGAACTAAGGCGCCTTGCAGGACATTGCGAATTCGATGGATTCCTTGAGCAAATGCTAAGAGATTTTTTTGTGCTTGGCATTGGCCACGAGGTTATCCTTTGCAAACTATTGACTGTTTAAACACCGAATCTGAGCAAAGCCATAACGATAGCCCAGGCATTTATGTCCACCAGCGATAACACCAAACAAATTTCGCAACTCAGAGGTTTCGGCCAGTACTGTACAAAAAGTAATGTCGTTTTCAAGCATGAATGAACATGGCAGAATGTACACGCCGGCAGCTGCACGGCCTCAGATGACCCAGAGCCCGCCATCAATCGTTAATGCGAGGCAGTTAACACCTTGTTGGCGCTGTGGAGGTGATCATCGAGCCCATCAATGCCACTTCAAACACTATGTGTGCAAAAGCTGTGGAACAATGAGACACCTCCAGCGAGGTGCAAACCACCACCTTGCAGAGAACAGATTCATGGCGGATCAGACTGAACGAGACTCGAACCGAGGAGGCAGAAGTGTACGGGGTACACATCTTCACCATGAAATGTCCACCGACCATGCTAAAAGTCGAACTGGATGGAATTCCAGTATCCATGGAATTGGACACGGGTGTGAGTCAGTCTATCATGAACAAAAAGGCCTTCGACAGGCTGTGGTGCAACAAGGCACACAGGCCCAAGCTTAGCCCTATTCATATCAAGCTAAGAACTTACACTAAAGAGCTGATCCGTGTAATTGGCAGCGCAGCGGTAAAAGTCTCCTATGATGGAGTGGTGCACGAACTCCCACTATGGATTGTACCAGGAGATGGCCCCACACTGTTCGGCAGAAGCTGGCTGGGAAAAATCCGCTGGAACTGGGACGACATCCGAGCGCTCTCGTCCGTTGACGATGCTTCATGTGCCCAGGTTCTGAGCAAGTTACCATCATTATTTGAGCCAGGCGTCGGAAGTTTCTCGGGGGCAAAGGAACAGATCCACTTGGCTCCCGGTACACGACCCATCCACCACAAGGCACGGGCGGTACCATATATGATGCAAGAGAAAGTAGAAATTGAGCTGGATAGGCTGCTGCGAGAAGGCATCATCACGCCGGTGAAGTTCAACGAGTGGGCCAGTCCTATTGTTTCGGTTCTCAGAGACCGCACGGTCAGAATTTGTGGGAACTATAAAGTAACAATTAATCGTTTTTCGCTACAGGACCAGTACCCGCTATCCAAGGCAGACGACCCATTTGCGACCCTGGCTGGAGGAAAGACGTTCACCAAGTTGGACCTGACCTCGACCTACATGACGCAGGAGCTGCCGGAATCTCCGAAAGGCCTCACATGCAACAACACGCACAAAGGTCTGTTCATCTACAATAGATGCCCATTTGGGATTCAATCGGCCGCAGCAATTTTCCAACGGAACATGGAGAGTCTGCTAAAGTCGGTTCCGCGCACCGTGGTTTTCCAGGACGACATACTGGTCACAGGTCGGGACACCATCGAACACTTGAAGAACCTGGAAGAGGTTCTAAATCGGCTGGATTGCATGGGACTCAGGTTGAAACGCTCGAAGTGTGTTTTCCTGGTGCCAGAAGTTGAGTTCTTGGGGAGAAGAATCGCGGCAGACGTCAAGAGGGAGGCCGCCGAGACCACAGAATGTGACGGAGCTGCGGTCGTTCCTGGGACTCCTCAACTATTTCGTTAATTTCATACCCGGGTTAAGCACCCTGCTAAAACCCCTACATGTGCTGCTATGCAAGGGAGATGACTGGGTATGGGGGAAATCACATGAGGCTGCTTTTGAGAATGCCAGAAATCTGTTGTGTTCCAACAAACTGCTTGTCTTGTATAACCCACATAAGTGTTTAGTGCTAGCTTGCGATGAGTCTTCATACGGGGTCGGGTGTGGTGTGTGTTACAAGCTAATGAATCGGGAACATTGCAACCGGTTACCTATGCGCCCATGAGTTTGTCCAAGGCCGAAAGGGCCTACAGCATGATTGAAAATGAAGCTCTGGCATGCGTTTACGGGGTGAAAAAAATGCACCAGTATCTGTTTGGTCTCAAGTTTGAGCTAGAAACTGACCACAAGCCGTTCATATCGCTATTCTCACGAGAGCAAAGAGATTAATACCAATGCCTCTGCCCGCATCCAAAGATTGGTAGTAATCCCTTTGGATGCGGGCAGAGGCATTGGTATTAATCCCTTTGCTCTGACGTTGGCTGCATACAACTATGTAATCCGCCACAGACCAGGCAGAGAGAACTGCGCTGATGCTCTCAGTCGGCTACCATTGCCCACCACCGGGGTGGAAATGGCACAGCCTGCAGACTTGCTCTTGGTGATGGATGCATTCGAAAACGAAAAGTCACCCGTTACAGCCTGCCAGATCAGGACCTGGACCAGCCAGGATCCTTTACTGTCCCTCGTAAAAAAAATACTGTGTCCTCCATGGGAGCTGGTCCAGCGTCCCAGCAGAGATGCATGGAGAGATCAAGCCGTTCCAGCAGCGCAAAGACAAAATGTCCATACAGGCGGACTGTCTTTTATGGGGTAATCGCGTGGTTTTGCCTAATAAAGGCAGGGAAACGTTCATACGCGACCTACATAATACCCACCCAGGCATAGTAGTGATGAAAGCTATAGCCAGATCCCATGTGTGGTGGCCCGGCATCGACTCAGACTTCGGAGAGTGGTGCATGCGCCAATGCAACACTTGCTCTCAACTGAGCAATGTACCCAGAGAGGCACCGCTAAGTTTGTGGTCATGGCCCTCCAAACCATGGTCGAGGATCCACGTCGACTTTGCAGGCCCGTTCCTAGGCAAAATGCTTTTGGTTGTTGTGGATGCTTATTCAAAATGGACTGAATGTGTAATAATGTCTGTAAGCACATCCACTGCCACCATTGAAAGCCTACGAGCCATGTTTGCCATGCACGGCCTCCCCGATGTACTGGTCAGCGACAATGGGCCGCGCTTCACCAGTGCTGAATTCAAGAAATTCATGACCCGCAATGAGATCAAGCATGTCACATCTGCCCCATTCAAGCCCATATCCAATGGTCAGGCAGAACGGGCAGTCCAGACCATCAAGCAAAGCTTGAAACCCGTGTCGGAAGGCTCCCTGCAGACCCGCCTGTCCTGAGTCCTGCTCAACTACTGCACCAGAACCCACTTGCTCATCAAGGTTCCCCCAGCCGAGCTGCTCATGAAAAGGGTGCTCAAAACAAGGCTCTCTCTTGTCCACCCTGTACTCCATGATCATGTATCGGGCAGGTGGCATGATCAAAGCACGTACCATGATCGCGCAAACCTGTCACGCGATATTGAAGTCAACGACCCTGTATTTGTACTCAATTATGGACATGGTCCAAAATGGCTTGCTGGCATTGTCAAGCCAAAGAAGGGAATAGGGTGTTTCAGGTCAAACTTGCCAATGGACTAACTTGCAGAAAGCATTTGGACCAAACCAAACTGCGATTCACAAACAGCCATGAGCAACTCGATGAGGACACCACCAACTTCGACCCTCCAACATACAAACAAGTGACAACCAACATCACGGTTGATCACGAAATGGAACTCGCCATCCCCAGCAGCCCAGCGAAGAACCAACCAACTCACCCACACCTGCATTTGTACTGAGATGATTAACAATGGAGCGAAAAGCCCCAGATCGTCTCACCCTGTAAATAAGAGTACTATTGACTTTGGGAGGGAGTGATGTTATGTATCCAACCCCAGGTAACCTGTATAATACCGCCACCAGAGGGCTTACCTGTTGGAGTTCCAAGGGATCCCAGCATCCCTTGGGAGCACTCTTATATAAGCAGGCCCCCCATGCTGTACCAGCACTCTGGAGTTTGAATATAGGAGCTAAGGTCACACTTACTCATTGTTTACAGTACACAGTTGCTTTACTTTATTATTAGCATAACAGATAGTATGCAGGTACAGCAAGTGATTAGGAAGGCCAATGGAATCTTGGGCCTTTATTGCAAAGGGGATGGAGTATAAAAGCAGGAAAGTCTCGCTACAGCTATATAGGGTATTGGTGAGGCCAAACCTGGAATACTGCGTGCAGTTTTGGTTTATATATTTACAAAAAGAGATACTTGCTTTGGAGGCAGTTGAGAACAGGTTTATTCGATTCCAGAGATGAGGGGGTTGACTTATGAGGAAAGGTTGAGTAGGTTGGGCCTCTACTCATTGGAATTCAGAAGAATGAGAGGTGATCTTATTAAAACGTACAGGATTATGAGGGGGCTTGACAAGGTGGATACAGAGAAGATAGGGGGAGACTAGAACTAGAGGGCATAATCTTAGAATAAGGGGCCGCCCATTTAAAACAGAGATGAGGAGAAATTTCTTTTCTCAGAGTTGTAAATCTGTGGAATTCACTGCCTCAGAGAGCTGTGGAAGCTGGGACATTGAATAAATTTAAGACAGAAATAGAGAGTTTCTTAAATGATAAGGGTATAAGGGGATAAGGGGTTATGGGGAGCGGGCAGGGAAATGGAGCTGAGTCCATGATCATATCAGCCATGATCTTATTGAATGGCGCAGCAGGCTCAAGGGGCCATATGGCCTATTCCTGTTCCTATTTCCTATGTTCTTATGCTGGACTACAAGAGCTCAGCACATTTTCAGCAGCCATCATTCCCAACAGTGAACTCTGACCCTCAGCCAGGCCACTGAGTTGCCATGTGGAATCAACATTCTTGCCCACAGCGAAATTGGAAAAAATTTTAGAGGGGCCATTGCCAAAGACGAGTCACAAACCTCCCAGCAGCCAGCTTTTAAGGAAGGCGGGAGAGAAAGAGAAGGAAGGTGGGAAGGAAGGAAGGAATTTATGCAGTGCCTTTTATGTCCAGAGAACGTCTCAAAGTACTTCACAGCCAATGAAATACAGGTGCAGCGTCCTAAATCTGGAACCCTCAGGACCAAGGCCGTTCCGGATTTTGCGTCTTTCCGGACTTTGGAACGTCTTTCTGACGTCACAAATCCAGAAACACCTGAGCCCAAGTTCAGGTATTTCCTTATTTCGGAACGTCAGAAAGCCGGGGGGGGGGGGGGGGGGGGGGGGGGGGGAGAAAGAGGTGGGTGGAATTCCCACCTACGAACTGTTTGGACCACCCGGCCCCGCCAAGGAAGTCGTCGCCGGGCGGGGCAGCCCCACCGAGGTGGTGTTTAGGCGGACCGGCGAGGAGGGCCCGAGGTAAGGGCGGCGAGGCGAGGCCCGAGGTCGGGCAGCGGTGAGGCCCCGAGGTCAGCAGATTCCAGAACATTTTATGAATTCGGGCCGACCCTGCCACGGATCGTCTCGGAGTCTGGATTTTGGACGCTCAACCTGTATTTCTGAAGTGTAGTCACTGTGGTAATGTCGGCAACACGGCACTGACCACGCTCAATCAGCTCCGATGGACGGTTCACATTGTCCGCATGCCTGATACAAGGTTCCCAAAATAGGCATTCTACTCCAAGCTACATCACGGCAAGCAAGTCCCAGGAGGGCAGAGAAAATGCTTCAAGGACACCTTCAAAGCCTCCTTGAAAAAATGTAACATCCCCACCGACTCTTGGGAATCCCTGGCCCAAGACCACTCAAAGTGGAGGAGAAGAACATAAGCGGATAAGACCATAAGAAATAGGAGCAAGAGTAGGACATTTGGCCCCCCGAGCCTGCTCCGCCATTCAATAAGATCATGGTTGATCTGATCATGGGCTTGGCTCGGCTCCACTTCCCTGCCCGCTCCCCATAACCCTTTACTCCCTTATCATTCAAAAATCTGTCTATCTCCACCTTAAATATATTCAAAGACCCAGCCTCCACAGCTCTCTGGGGTAGAAAATTCCACAGATTCACGGCCCTCAGAAGAAATTCCTCCTCATTTCTGTTTTAAATATGTGACCCTTATTCTGAAAGTATGCCCCCTAGTTCTAGATTTCCCCACGAGGGGGAACATCCTCTCTGCATCTCCCCTGACAAGACCCCTCAGAATCTTATATATTTCAATAAGATCACCTCTCATTCTTCTGTACTCCAATGAGCATAAGCCCAACCTGCTCAACAATTCTTCATATGGCAACCCCTTTGGAGAAATGTAATTTGCTGGAAGGTGCCGAACACTTTGAATTTCTTCGTCGGGAGCACGCGGAAGCCAAGTACAAACAGCGGAAGGTGCGTAGGACAAACCAAGCACTCCACCCACCCGTCCCCTTCAACTACCATCTGCAGATCCCGCATTGGACTCATTAGTCACCTCACAACTCTCATTAGTGTGGAAACAAGTCATCCTCGACTCCGGGGGACTGCCCAAGAAGTAGTAGGCAAATGTGGCAGGCAATTTGCACACAGCAAAGTCCCACCAACAGCCATGAGATAAATCTGTTTGAGTGATGATGGTTGAGGGATTATCATCAGGGACAGCAGAACAACAACCCTTGAACAGATAGAGCCTTGATTTAACATGTCATCCAAAAGATAGCTTCCTCCGACAGTGCAGTGTTTCATTGATATCAGACACTCGCCAGGGAGGCTGAAAAACAGTGAAGACCAATGTGGTGTCGATGCAGGACCTCACGCCCAGAATATGGTAGACATTGTGCATGTTATACGTCCAAATAACAGGTCAAACACAGCAGTTTCTACCCCAATTTGTCCAAATAGCATCCTATGAATGTGGCCCACACCACGTGCCAGGATGTCGGATCAGGACCACCATATTCACTGCGTTTGACACCTCTGGCTTATATTATGTGCTGGCCGAAAGGACTATGAGGGTCCCTGCCGAGGTAGGCTCTGAGCTGGCCGAAGGGACTCCGCCGGTTCAGGAGGAGGAGGATTTGTTCCAAATCCTCGGAATCCGGAGAGGGAGTGAGTTCCAGGTGTAGTGGAGAGATCCAGGAGGTTCTTGGGACTCCAGAGAGGTCCGTTAGGTGGGCCAAGGTTGGTATTCGTGCAGCATGGGTTTATGCTTTGGGGGGTGGGAAATGTACCCGCGTTTAGGGCTGGGGGGGGGCGCTAAAGCTTAAACTTCGACTTAAACAGTGGTGGGGGAAGAGATTGGGGGAAGAGAAGGTGTAGAATGGCATTGGATGGCCACGGGTAAAATGGCTTTAGAACCAATGTGAACCTGTTCAACCTTCGCCGCCTCCAGGCTAGATCCAAGGTCGTCCCATCCTCCATCATCAAACTACAGAACGTGGACAACGCATGCTTCTGCGCACATTCAGAGGCCGAACTCCAAGACATCGTCAACACCTTCACCGAAATGTACGAGAGCATGGGCCTTACACTAAACATCCGTAAGACAAAGGTCCTCCACCAACCTGACCCCACCACACAGCACTGACCCCTGGTCATCAAAATCCATGGTGCGGCCTTGGACATCGTGGACCATTTCCATAAGACGGGAGCCTACTGTCAGCATGATGTCGATGACGACACCTCCAGTGTGCCAGCGCAGCTTTCGGTCGGCTGAGGAAGAGAGTATTTGAAGACCAGAACCTCAAATCTGGCATCAAGCTTATGGTCTACATGGCAGTAGTCAAACCCGCTCTCCAATATGGCTCAGAGATGTGGACTAAATACAACCGACATCTCAAAGCGCTGGAGAAGTACCACCAGCACTGCCTCAGCAAGATCCTGCAAATCCACTGGGAGGACAGACGCACCAGCGTCAGTGTTCTTGATCAGGCCAACATCCCCAGCATCAAAGCATTGGCCACACTCGACCAGCTCCGTTGGACAGGCCACGTCGTCCGCATGTCCGACACGAGACTCCCAAAGCAAGCGCACTACTCGGAACTCCTACACGGCAAGTGAGCCCCAGGTGGGCAAAGGAAACATTTCAAGGACACCCTCAAAGCCTCCTTGATAAAGTGCAACATCCCCACCGACACCTTGGAATTCCTGGCCCAAGACCGCCCCAAAGTGGAGGAAGAGCATGCGGGAGGGCGTAGAACACCTCGAGTCTCGTCGCCGAGAGCATGCAGAAAACAAGCGCAGACAGCGGAAGGAGCATCCGGCAAACCAGGCTCCCCACCCACCCTTTCCTTCAACCACTGTCTGCCCCACCTGTGACAGAGACCGTAATTCCCATATTGGACTGTTCAGCCACCTGAGAACTCACTTTTAGAGTGGAAGCAAGTCTTCCTCGATTTCGAGGGACTGCCTATGATGATGATGATATTATGTGCAGCAAATGGGGGTTGTACCGACAATCTTCTGACCCAGAGGCAAGAGCATAACCAACTGAGCCAAGACAAGATTCCAGAACATACTGATCAAACATAGCAGCACAGTACAGAAATTAGCACCCATATTGAAAGACTAAGAAAAAAAAAGTATGGACCAGGGAAATTGCGAGACAGTAACTCAAAAGCATTGCTAAACAATTGTCATACAGCACTGAAGATGGAATGAAATTCAAGCAACATGATGTCATGTGCTTGAGTGACACTTGCTGAATACTTCCACTGTGTACATGATGCCACTGGATTACACATGAACATTTTAAAAAAAAAGGCATACATGCAATGCAGTCTCTTTTCCCTGACATTTTACTGACCCAATCTAAGGCAGTGCTCATATTTTTCAATATTTCCACAAACAAAGCAAGGGCAGGCGGGAAAGCAGCAAGAGCGATGTAGACTTTGATAGAGATTATCGAGTAAGATGGAAGGAGAGAAGGAGGTCTACATATATAAACAAATGCAAGGATGATCTCCCACGCTGGAAGTATACTGGATTTAAAAAAAAAAAATCAGAAACAAATCAATCTCCTTAAGAATCCTGAAATTTTCATCAACAACCCCCCCAAAGACCTTCTATTCTGTCCTTGAAGATTATAATAGAACTAGTGGCAGATACTGTACCGTGGTTGTTCTGTTCAGAAGGCAGTTGAGGAAGCAAAACACACGTCAGAACCTTTTCTCTTGTTTCTACATCTATGTCAGTCTGGAAGGTTAGGAGAGGCTGGGACTGGTTCTCAGATAACCAAAGGGCCTTCAGTTTCAAGGTGATCAGTGACAATGGCAAGTATGTCAACCTGTGTTGAACAAAAAGAAACGGCAATATAAATCAATTGTTAGAGCCTTTGGCAGTTTGGTGGGCTAGCACCTCAGCTGTTCCAAAGTACCATGCTCACCAACTTTCATTCCCCACATACACAATTCTTAAATTTCAATGGAATGTCAGGAGGAAGCAACAAATGGAGACATGACCGAGTGTAACCTTCCAGTGGAGGAAAGATAAGGGAAAAGTAAGTTAAAAATTAGTGGGGAAGTTACTGCAAGCCACAATCATACGAGGGTCATAGGACTGCTTACAAAGTAGCATTAGCAGTACCTGGCAGTACTCCCTCTCTCTCTCTCTCAACTGGACAATGTTGAGTGGTTCACAAAAGTAAAAAAAAAATTCAGCTAGTTAACATTCCATCACAAGCTGAAACCCAAACGTTACATTAAGGAAATTGTATTTTGTAGGAGTTATTTTAACTTTAAAGTGTTGAGGGGCACTGAAAAGAAAATAATCAAATGGTTAACACATGAATTATCACCAAGAGCCAGTAGTTCTACACAAGATAAATTCACCTGCTTGCAATGATCAGTTACAATAAATTTAACTTGTGCGAGTTAAGACATGGGCAGCAGAGTTTGAGACACCCATTCTGGGCATGCAACTTGCCAGTAGCATGGTAAGGAATGGACATCCCGATGGCAGGATTGAGCAGCACCCACATGCCCTGCCAATCGGATGCCTAAGAATTAAAATCTACCCTCTTATTTCTAATGCTTCCACCTTTCAAGTATAGGCATTTAATTGTTGTCTCTACATTTTTCGTTGATTGTTTAGTTCCTTTGGGGGAGAAATTCGGGAATCTTTAAAAGTTTGAAAAATTAGCTCCAGGCGCTAATATTTTCAAACTTAAAAAAAATTTGGCATTGCACTCCAGGAAGGAAGTGGAGCACTAAATCAAGCTTCCTTCCTGGAGCGCAAGAGGCAGCAGGCGGGGTGGTACTTGTGCAGTGCTGCTGCGTTGGAAGTCTCCTCCTCTCCCTTAAGGCTCTGTGAAAGAAGAACTTACCTTTTTCCCGATGGCAGCCACGATCCGGCCAGATCAGTCCGATGCACTGCAGCAGAGTGCCGGGCTGATCAATCGCTGACAAAGCTGATATGACAAAAATTGATTTGCTATTCCCCTTTCCAGTCCTTCCATTATTGGGTGACCTTGGTCTCTGTATTTGCTGCTGTCATGGAAAATTGCATGGAGTAAAGGGGAAGTTGGGTTGTAATGGTTACCTTGTGCTGTATCCTCAGGAATACAGCAATGGCCTGGAGCTATTGTTGGACCTTAAAGTGTTTGCTACTGAAATAATACTGATGTTCATTAAGACAACAAATGTATTTTTAAAATCTCCCATCCCAATATCTTCCAGGTACTGCACAATATCTAAAAACTAAATGCAAAGCAATTTATTTTCTGTTTAGATTGTGTACTGCGAAACCTATTCTAAATTCATGCACAAACCATCTATATTGACTGGCAAGTTTATCAAAAAGATTATCCTAATTTTTCATTATCTTTATCAATTCTAATAGCTTCATGTATTGCAAGAAACCATGTCAAAAGGGAACCAACCATCCTCCCTCCAAAACATGCTCACCTGTTTCCAGCTAGGTCCAGCACATGAAGTTCAGTTGCTTGCGAAATTTCTGGCGGGATTCTTGTTAATCTGTTATCTCGGAGACTGAAGACATTTAGGCTACAGCATCCACCAATCTGCATTTGAAACCAGAGTGGTTAGAAAAGTCTCCGAACTTCTTTTGCTGTCCCTAATGATTAGAATCTACCTGCATCAGTGTTATCTCAGTTCAGAATTTAGAATTCATTCGTAACTAGTACGAATACCTGGACTGGATTAACAGTGCCAGCAACCAGTACCAATCACTGAATTATAGAATAATGGGCCCATTTTCGCCACCCTTCAGCTCGAAGCTTTTTCCGTTGCTTAACTTACTGGAAGTATGAGCTAATAACAGCACGGTCAGGGCAACGTGACATCTGGGACCTCTGTGAAAAGCGGGATGAACAGCTATCTCCTTAAACACTGAGATTTAACGATTAAGAAACAGAGGAATGACAGAAGGAAATAGGGTGACTTTTTCTTTCTGTACATGATTTGAATGTAAAGAGAGGGGAAGAAAGATTGGATTGCGAGAGAGAGAAAAAACAGAGGCAGAAAGGAAAAGTAAGAAAAAAAATTGTAAAAATTTTAAATTGAACATTTTTTAAATCCAACAATTCACTACATGCAGGAATGAGGTTGAACAGTTTAAATTGCTGAATTTCTGGGCATCGCATTATCACCACATCGTTAAAAAGGTACTTCTGCGGTTAAATTCCAGCCCTAACTTTTTGCAGTGAGTTTAGTGGGCAATTAACATGCAAATCTAGCAAGTTCTTAAAAATAACGGGGGCACTAAGGGCGAGATGCTGTTTAGTGTGAAGCAAACAGTGTAATTCGACCAGTAAGTTCGAGATTGACAACTCGCGCGCATCTTTTAATTCCCTGAACTTGCTGGCCAGTTTGCACATTAATAACAGTGCGCGTTGTTAACACTTCATTATTTTTCCAGCAAGACCCAGCCCAATGTAAAGGAGAAGGGAAGTTTTTTTTTTGGTGGGGGGGGGGGGCGGAAATGAGAGAACAGTTCTTTACTTCTCCAACTTGCTTCCCCACCCTTGAACAATACTCCTTCATGTTATAGCAGGAAAAAACTTAAAACAAGACCATTCCCTGACATCACCAGGTATCAGTCCATGTCCCAGTGAGGTTTCATTGACTGCAATGAAAATTACAATTTTGGGACTTCATGACAGTTGATAGTCACCTGACCCAGGAAACCAGGTTAATGACCCACAGCATGAATTCTGGAGGAAATTTACTGTCAAAATAGCTGCGTAGTTAGAATTTCTAGGCAACACAATAAGTTGTTAAGTACAGCAGTGTTTTTTTTAAATTCATTCATGGGATGTGGGCATTGCTGGCAAGGCCAGCATTTATCGCCCATCCCTAATTGCCCTCGAGAAGGTGGTGGTGAACCGTCTTCTTGAACCGCTGCAGTCCGTGTGGTGATGGTACTCCCACAGTGCTGTTAAGGAGGGAGTTCCAGGATTTTGACCCAGCGACGATGAAGGAACGGCGATATATTTCCAAACAGGATGGTGTGGAATTTGGAGGGGAACACGAAGGTGGCGGTGTTCCCATGCACCTGCTGTCCTTGTCCTTCTAGATGGTAGAGGTCGCGGGTTTGAGAGGTGCTGCTGAAGCAGCCTGGAGAGTTGCTGCAGTGCATCTTGTAGATGGTACACACTGCAGCCACGGTGCACTGGTGATGGAGGGAGTGAATGTTTAAGGTGGTGGATGGGGTGCCAATCAAGTGGGCTGCTTTGCCCTGGATGGCGTAGAGCTGCGAGTGTTGTTGGAGCTGCACTCATCCAGACAAATGGAGAGTATTCGATCACACTCCTAACTTGTGCCTTGTAGATGATGGAAAGGTTATGGGGAGTCAGATGGTGAGTCAACTGTCACACAATACCCAGCCTCTGACCTGCTCTTGTAGCCTCAGTATTTATGTGGCTGGTCCAATTTGGTCAATGATGAGCCGCAGGATGTTGATGGTGGGGGATTCGGTGATGGTAATCCTGTTAAATGTCAAGGGGTGGTGGCTAGACTCTCTGTTGTGGATATGGTCATTGCCTGCCACTCGTGTGGAGCAAAGCTTACTTGCCACTCATCAGTTCAAGTCTGAAAATTGTTCAAGTCTTGCTGCATGCAGCCATGGGCTGCTTCATTTTCTGAGGAGTTGCAAATGGAACTGAACACTGTCCAATCATCAGCGAACATCCTCACTTCTGACCTTACGATGGAAGGAAGGTCATTGATGAAGCAGCTGAAGATAGTTGGGCCGAGTAGCAGCTCCAGACAGGGAGGTGAGAGCTGACAGTGTCAGCTGTGGCTCAGTGGGTAGCACTCTCACCTCTGAGTCAGAAGGTTGTGGGTTCAAGTCCCACTCCAGGGACTTGAGCACAAAAAAATCTCGGCTGACACTTCAGTGCAGTGCTGAGGGAGTGCTGCACTGTCGAATTGTCGTCTTTTGGATGAGATGTTAAACCGAGGCCCTGTCTGCTCTCTCAAGTGGATGGAAAAGATCCCATGGCACTATTTCGAAGAGCAGGGGAGTTATTCTAGGTATCCTGGCCAATATTTGTCCCTCAATTAACAAAAAAAACAGATTCAGATTATCACATTGCTGTTTGTGGGAGCTTGTTTATGTGCAAATTGGCTGCTGCGTTACTTACATTAAAACAGTGACTACACTCCAAAAGTACTTCATTGGCTAAAAAGCACTCAGATGTCCAGTGGTTATGAAAGGCGCGATATAAATCCAAGTCTTTTTCTTTCGAGGACACTGCCCTGAGGAACTCCTGCAGCGATGTCCTGGGACTGTGATGATTTGCCTCCAACCACAACAACCATCTTCCTTTGTGCTCGGTATGACTCCAGCCAGTGGAGAGTTTTCCTCCTGATTCCCATTGACTTCAATTTTACTCGGGCTCCTTGATGCCACACTCGGTCAAATGCTGCCTGAAGGGCAGTCACTCTCACCTCACCTCTGGAATTCAGCTCTTTTGTCCTTGTTTGGACTAAGGCTGTAATGAGGTCTGGAGCTGATTGGTCCTGGGGGAACCGAAACTGAACATTGGTGAGAGGGGCACTGGTGAGTAAGTGCTGCTCAATAGCACTGTTAACGACACCATTTCATCACTTTGCTGATGATTGAGAGTAGACTGATGGGGTGGTAATTGGCCGAATTGGATTTGTCCTGCTTTTTGTGGACAGGACATACCTGGGCTATATTCTACATTGTCGGGTAGATGCCAGTGTTGTAGCTGTACTGGAACAGCTAGTTCTGGAACACAAGTTCTTCAGCACAACAGCTGGGATGTTGTCGGGCCCATAGCCTTTGCTGTATCCAGTGTGCTCAGCCATTTCTTGCTATCACGTGGAGTGAATGGAATTGGCTGAAGACTGGCTTCTGTGATGGTGGAGACCTCAGGAGGAGGCCGATATGGATCATCCACGCGACACTTCTGGCTGAAGATGGTTGTATACGTTTCAGCCTTGACTTTTTCCACTCGTGCGCTGGGCTCCGCCATCACTGAGGATGGGGATGTTCATGGAGCCTCCTCCTCTCGTTCGTTGTTTCAATTGTCCATCACCATTCACAACCGGATGTGGCAGGACTGTAGAGCTTTGATCTGATCCGTTGGTTGTGGGATTGCTTAGCTCTCTCTATAGCATACTGCTTCTGCTGCTAGCATGCAGCTTCCCCAGGTTGGCATCTCATTTTTAGGTATGTCTGGTGCTGCTCCTGGCATGCTCTTCTACACACCTCATTGAACCAGGGTTGGTTGCTTGGCTTGACGGTAATGGCAAAGTGAGCGATGTGCCAGGCCACGAGGTTACAGATTGTGGTGGAATACAATTCTGCTGCTGCTGATGGCCCACAGCGCCTCATGGATGTCCAGTTTTGAGCTGCAAGATGTGTTCTGAATCTGTCCAATTTAGCACAGTGGTAGTGCTATGCAACATGATGGAAGGTGTCCTCTGTGTGAAGACAGAATTTTATCTCCACAGGGTCTGTGCGGTAGACACTCCTACCAATCCTGCCATGGACAGATGCATCTACAACAGGAGATTTGTAAGGACAAGGTCAAATAGGTTTTTCCCTCATGTTGGTTCTCTCACCACCTGTCGCCGTCCCAGTCTAGCAGTTCTGTCCTTCAGGACTCGGCCAGCTCTGCCAGTACTGGTGCTACCGAGCCACTCTTGGTGATGGACGATGAAGTCTCCCATTATGAGTACATTTTGTGCTCTTGCCTCAGTGCTTCTTCCAAGTGGTGTTCAGCATGGAGGAGTACTGATTCATGAGCTGAGGGAGGGCGGTATGTGGTAATCAGCAGGAGATTTCCTTGCCCATGCTTGACCTGATGCCAAGAGACTTTCTGGGGTCCGGAGTCAATGTTGAAGACTCCCAGGGCCACTCCCTCCCGACTGTACATCACTGTGCCACCACCCTTGGTGGGTCTGTCCTGCTGGTGGAACAGGACAGGACATACTCGGTGGGGGGAGGAGTGGGGGGGGGGGGGGGGGTTGGTGATGGAGGAGTCTGGGATATTGGCTAAAAGGTATGATTCTGTGAGTATGACTGTCAGGCTGTTGCTTGACTAGTCTGTGGGACAACTCTCCCAATTATGGCCCTCGTATCCAAATATTAGTGAGGAGGACTTTGCAGGGTCAACTGGGCTGGGTTTTCTATTGCTGTGTCCGAATCTAGTGCCTAGGTCGATGCCGTATGGTCCCTCTGGTTTTCTTATTGTTGTTTTTCGTCGAGGTTTGTTACAAATAAGTGGCTTGCTAGGCCATTTCAGAGAACAGTTAAGAGTCAACCACAATGCTGTGGGTCTGGAGACACATATAGGCCAGACCCAGTAAGGACGGCAGATTTCCTTCCCTAAAGGATATGAGTGAACCAGATGTGTTTTTAATGACAATCCGGTGGTTTCATGATCAGCATTACTGATACTAGCTTTATAATACCAGATTTATTTCAATAACTGAATTTAAATTCCACAGCTGTCGTGATGAGATTCTGAACTCATGTCTCCAAATCATTCGTCCAGGCCTGGATTACAAGTCTAGTACCTTAACCATAGCGGTTATGGTACTGGACTAACAACCCAGAGGTAGGAGAGTTAAAATCTATGGCAATCTGTGAAACTGCACTGAATACAATTTGGTAATTCATGGGCCATCACTGGAAAACTGACCATGAAAGCTGTAAAAACCCAAAGACTTCAGTCCTGCCCTTCAGGGAAAGGTCCCTTTCACCTCCACTCAGTCCGGCCTACATGTCATTCTAGTTCACACTTTGTGGTTGAACCTTCATGCCCTCTCTAGTGGCCTAACAAAGGAGGTCCACCAGCGCTATCTCAGGACAACTTGGGGATGCCGTATACATGGACTTGCCAGCTTCACTCATGTCCCGAGAATGAATTTAGAAAAAAATCCTCAACGCAAATAATAACTGTTTAGATGTAGTGAGAGTACTTTTAAGGAATTACATCATGTGGAATAAGCTCTATAAAATAAATGATAACAAAATGCAATTTATAATAAAATCAACTCTTACTGTAGGGGCATTATAAACTGTATGGTATCAGACAGAGCTATACAAAGAACTCAACAACTGCTTCGACTACAGAAGCTGCAGACAGCAGGAAGCTGCTCAAATACACTGCAATACATTTGTCACTTGAATCAATGTTTTTATAGTCTACTTACAAGAAGCAAGAATGGCTAGTTTTAAGGCAGTGTAATCATCTACAGTGCAACTAAATCCAATTTAATATCAGCGGGTCAGGCAGCATCTGTGGAGAGAGAAACTGAGTTAACGTTTCAGGTCGATGACCCTTCGTCACAACTCTTTCTCTCCACGGTTGCTGACTGACCCGCTGAGATTTCCAGCATTCTCTGCTTTTATTTCAGATTTCAGCATCCGCAGTATTTTGCTTTTGTAAATCCAACAAAAGCAGTTAAAACGGCTATTACATACGAATACAGAATTTGTGCGAGTTGCGCTGCCAATATTAAACATAAAATGAGATGACCGGTGAAAGACTTGTGCTTGAATCAAAAATCCTATAAAATGAAAGAAGTTGGGAAACGATTGGACATCATAATATGTCTGAATCTGGTGTCAAATACCTTTACAAATATTGAATATAAAAGACAGATAAGTTGGACAGTCTCAGGAAAATGTATCAGCATTCTGAAATGACTGTAGTTGGTGTGACAATCAAAATGATTTAATCTTTACAATAATCACCATCTGGATTTCAAGATTTTTTTAGATTAAGAAAAATAAAACCGTCATTTCTGGTTTTCTCTTCTCCTTGATCCTCTGCTCATCCATCCCCTGCGATGAACACCCATACCCCTCCGACAGCATCTACATTGATCAGGCCGCAAAGAGCATGTTGGTAGAGGTTTAGGTGGTCTGTGTGCTACTTAACCACTCCCCCCCCCCCCACCCCCACCCACTTCACAACACCTATGGGAAAGAGCCACATCCAATTTGGCATTTCCACCGACAACGCAATCCAAATTGGTGATCCACCATTGGGAAATTGTGAATGCAAATCACTACAGCACATTAGTGTGGTGCAGGGTGCGGGAGGAGGAGAAGGGAGAGAGAGAGAGAGAGAGAGAGAGAGAGAGAGAGAGAAAAAAAAAAGTGAGTCAACCCATGCTGTCCTCATGCACTACCGAGCAGCTGTTAACGGACCAGTGTTGGCAAAAGTCTGGGAAACAAGTCACCTTACCAACCTCCCAGTTAGAGAGTAGCATGAAAGGAAAAAAAACAACACCACAGCTGAAACAAGTAAATAATGATTACTGAATGATTAATCTCGGAGTCAGCAAAAACTAGAAGTTGGACCACTCAGTGCTATTACTCTCTATGTTTGATACTTCCAACAGTATAGGAATTGGCAGGCCTCTGTTTTCCCCTATTGGCGAACTGGACTGTAAGAGACCAGGAGTACAGGACTAGGCAAGGGGCAGGTGCATGAGCAGGAAATTACTTCTGACATGCATCGAAGTAAAACTCCACATGACTTTATGTCAGGCTCTTAACCAGGGTAAACTCAATACATTACGAACCGAGTGTGTATAAGAAAATTCCTCAAGTAACTAAATGCCTTGAAATAATAGAACCGTTTTCTTGAATGGAAAGCAAGAATTTAACGGAAAAGGTACACTTCAGAAAACTGATCATTAAACTTTCAGTAAGTTAATAGAAAGACCCAATAGCACAGATTCCATATCATGCAGAAAAATGTTGTCAGTACACCTGTACTTTTGCCCAAATACAATACAGATCAAAATTAGTAAGAAACAATTGTTTCTACTTTATATTCCTAAAGCATTGATCACTAAATCAAACGGTGTGTAATTACATTTACATAAAATAAGCTGACAATAAAATACATCACGCACACACACACATCATTTTAATAGAGTAGTTAAACAGTCTCAGCTTCCATTTACAAGAGTAATGCAAACTCAAATGTAGTCAATTTAAATTAGTGTACAATTAGCGATTCAAAATGTGGATTATAAGGCTTCCATATCTTGAAAAATGTACCTATTTATATTTAATTAACTACAACTGAAATTTTAACCAAGCAACCATCACTATTCAAGTCATACAATCGATTAAAACCAATTTATATTTGCAGAATAGGTACACAATACTGATTAGGTATGAAAGAACAATGGAAACCAATACAGTACAATCAGTGGACAGACGAGCCAGAATTATCTGCTTCTGTTTGCCAGCCTATTTATTTTAATGGAGAAGAAAATTGCAGTCTGGCCAGCTGCAGAAGCAGAAAATCTATCTATAATATTAAAAACATATGTAGTGGGAAAGGGGGGAGAGAAAGAGAGAACCAGTTGTGTGGTCTACGTCAGAACCAATAACCTAGCAAGAGAGGGAGGAGGCCCTACTAAGAGAGTACCAGGAGCTAGGAGCTAAATTAAAAAGCAGGACCAAGAGAGGTAATCTCCAGATCCACATGCAAACTGGCAAAGGAATAAACAGAGCAGGAAAGTAAATGAATGGCTGAAAGAGTGGTGTGCGGAGGAGGTGTTTCATTTCATGGGATTCTGACGCATGTACTGGGACAGGAAGGAGCTGTATCACTGGAACATGCTGCAACCAAACTCCCAACAGAAAGGATAAAAGAGCACCTGAGTAATGACTTCAACCCAATAAAGGAGGGCGGGGGAGGGTAGAAATTGTAGTAACCTACAGATAAGAAAAAAGGATGAGAGCAAAGGTCAGAACACAAAAGAGATAAAGAAAATGCAAATACTCTGGGTACAATAATAGTTAAAGAAAGTAACAAGGTGGATAAGGGAATGTCTATGGATGTTGTCTACATGGAATTCCTGAAGGCATTCGATCAGGCATTCTGCAGAGATTATTAGCAAGAATGAAAGCACATGCAATTGGAGATAACCTTGCAACATTAGTTGGGAGGTAGGAGATGGAGTGTAGGGATAAAGGGAAGTTGCTCCGATAGGCAGGATGTGACAATTGGAATTCCCTAGGAATCCGTACTGAGGCCTCAGTTTTTCTCCATATATATCAATGACTTGGATGAAGGAATAAAGAGTTGTATATGTAAACATGCACATGAAATTAAGTTGGGAGACACAGTAATTTGTGCAGATGGGACCAGGAAGGGGAGCAGGAAGTTACAAAGGGACATAGACAGATTAAGTGAGTGGGCAACACTGTGGCAAATGGAGTTCAATGTAGGGAAGTGTGAGGTCATCCATTTTGGATCAAAGAGAGATAAATCAGAGTGTTCTCTAAATGGTGAAATACTAGGAACTGTAGAGGGGCAGAGATTTAGGTGTCCACGTACATAGACCACTAAAAGCTAGTGGACAGGTACAAAAAAATAATTAAACAGAATATTGTCTTTTATCTCGAGGGGGCGAATACAAAGAGGAGGAAGTTATGCTTCAGTTGTACAGAGCTGCTGGAGTACTGCCTTCAGTTCTGGGCACCACACCTCAGGAAAGATGTATTGGCCTTGGAATAGTATAGATTCACTGGCATGATAGCGAGACGAAAAGGATTAAATTATGTGGGCAGGATGCATAAAGCTGGCTTGTGTTCCTGGAGTGCAAAAGGTGGAGGGGAGAACTAATCGAAGTGTTTAAAATGACAAAATGATTTGCTATGGTAGATACAAAGCAACCAATTCCTCTGGTGGGGGAATCCAAAACAAGGTGACACAATCTTAAAATTAGAGCTATGCCATTCAGGAGTAAAATCGGGATGAATTTTTTCCACACAAGTGTAGTGGAAATCAGGAACCCTCTCCCCAAAACACCGTGGATGAGGTGGGGCAACTGAAATTTTAAAGACCGAGATGGATAGATTTTTGTTAGATAAGGGCATCAAGATATATGGATCTAAGGCTGGTAATGGAGTCAAGATACAGATCAACCATGATCTGATTAAACAGCAAAACAGGCTCGAAGGGCTGAACAGCCTACTCCTAAGCACCTATAAAATAATTGACAACAGGAAGTGATTACAAGGGCGTAATTTCACTGAATCATTCAAACTCAGGTAGGACAGCAGCCTCGTAACCTTACACCTATTTATTGCCAAGCAATAATCTGTTGAATAAGAGTTAACGAATATGATATTGATTAAAGTGTGTCACAATAGATAGCTCTTCAGTACCATTTTATCAGGCATCAACGTGGAGTACACAGGCTAATTTCAGCCATGCCGTGCTGCTCACCCAATAACCAAATACCACACCCCTCCACTGTAATATACTCCAAAATAAACAAAAGAATATAGAATCGTACAGCACAGGAGGTGGCTATTTGGCTCATCATGTCTATGCGGCTCATCATGTCTATGCTGGCTCTTTGAAAGAACTCCCCAATTAATTCCACTCACCTGCTCTTTCCCACAGCCCTGAAAATGTCTCCTTTGAAAGTAGATATCGAACTCTTTTGAAAGTTACTATTGAATCTGCTTCCATCACCTTTCAGGTTGTGCATTCCAGATCATAATTCACCGCTTTAAAATATTTCTCATTTCCCATCCTGAATTTTTTGCCGATTATCTTAAATCTGTGTCCTCTGATTATTGACTCTTCTGCCAGTAGATGCTTCTCCCAACCGACTGTATCAAAATTTCATAATTCTGAACAATATTAAATCTCCCCATAACCTTCACTGCTATGAAAGAAAAAGGTTTGCACTTATATAGTGCCTTTCGTGACCTTCAAAGTGCTTCACAGCCAATAAAGTACATTTTTGAAGTGTAGTCACTGTTATAATGCAAGAAACGTGGCAACCAACATTGGCCAGAACACCAGGGAGAACTCCCCTTCTGCTCTTCGAATAGTGCCATGGGATCTTTTCCGCCCATCTGAAAAGTCAGACAGGGCCTCGATTTAACCTCTCATCCAAAAGATGGCATTTCTGGCAGTGCAGCACAACCTCAGTACTGCACTGGAGTGACACCGTAGATGTTGTGCTCAAGTCTCTGCAGTGGAACTTGAACCTTTGATTCAAAGGCGAGAATTCTACGACTGAGTCACGGCAAGAACAATCCCAGTTTCTCTAGTCTCTCCACATCCACATCACTGAAGTCCCTCATCCCTGGTATCATTCTGGTAAATCTCCCCTGCACCCTCTCCATGACCGTCACATCTTTCCTAAAGTGCGTGCTCAGAATTAGACAATACGCCAGCTGAGGCCTAACCAGTGATGTATAAAGGTTCATCATAACTTCCTTGCTTTTATACTTATGCCTCTATTTATGAAGCCAAGAATCCTGCATACTTCAACAATTGTCTTGCCACCTTCAAAGGTTTGTGTATGTAAACCCCCAGGTCTCTCTGTTCCTGCACCCCTTTTAAAATTGTACCTTTTTATTGGGGAGTTCAATACCATCATGGGATGAGAGGACAGTACACAAGCTGGAAAGCCAACCAAAATCCTTGCTAGGATTACTGCCTTATAAGCATGCCTGATATCAAAGGATAAATATGGAAAAACAAAAATGTTTTGGCTCATTCTTACTCATCCAGTCCTTTCCCCCCATCAGAGCTTCCAAATGTTTCTTAAATTATTAAAGGATTTTAACCATAAATCCATTCCATGTGTGGATCATGGTTTGTGTGGAGAATTTCCAGATATTTCGTTGTAAATTTCCCTTCTGCCAGTTTGAATTTGTGCCTATATCCCACCATGACAGTATCACTTGAAGCATCTCAATTGACCATTTCTATACCTTTAATGCCATAGAATACTTATGTTGCCCATTGTTTTCTTCCCAAGTGTAATACCTCACACTTAACCTTGTTGGATTTCATGTATCACTGCTCTACCTGCCTGTCTACAGATTTTCTTTCACTTTCTGTAGATCATTCAGATTTGACAGTCCCACTCCCTTCAGTTCCAGCAGCATCTGCCAATTCAAGCAGATTGCATTTTGCTTTTGAATTAAAATGTCCTTCACTTAAATATATTTTGAAGTGCACGGCGTCAGTTTTATTTTGTTTCCAGTCTCGGCCCGATTGTGTTTATGATTTGTATTTAAATTGCCAGTGACTGTTCTGACAGGTACCAGCCAGTCTGATCCATGATCTTGATGCTCTCAACTAATGATTAATGATTGTGTCACTTATCACTGTACATTTATGTTGTTGTAACATGATTTGAAGGAAAGATGATCAGTATATACAATGGAAACTTTAGAGTTGTGATGCAGTGGAATTCACTTCTAGGGTGAGTGATTCAGGCAGAAATTATGACAACATTCCAGATTAGATGTGATAGATGGGCAAAGGAAAAGCAGATAAAGGATACAAGAACGGGGCGGGTAAATAGCATTTTTTTCTCTCCTCTTCAATGCCCCAGGGCCCTCTCCTGTCTCCTCTCCAACCTATCACCTAATCATGCCTTTCATTTCTCCCCTGTCAGGTATTTACCCACCGCCCAAATCCCTATGCCAAACTTTATCTATTCTTCTACATTCCTACTCTCCTGCCACTATTGCAGGCTTCAATCCCTCTTAGTTAATGCCACAGCTACCCTCTGTTCCTCTATCAGCTTTCTCTGAAGGGACCATCATGGCACTTGCCACTTCCTCCTTAGCAACCCCAACTGCCCCATCCTTCTTTCGAGTCAACCTTCCTGACTTGCACACCTGCTGGAGACGAATCTCTCCAACTTCCTTCCTGTCCCCACTTCCTACATCCATCACCACTGACCTTTAGGACTTCGCCAGGTCAACAATCGTCACCCGCCTCCACATTTCCCTCCAGATTGTCTATTCACTCACCAACAAGACCCTTGTCATCCACAACCTTGCTGTGGATGATTGCATTGACATCATGGCTTTGATGAAAACATGGCTTAATCATGGGTGACAACATCTTGCCCTTAACTGAAGCGACTCTTTATCCTCAGGGATATCAGGCTCCATTTCGACTCAGCTTGCCATCCCCCTCTCCTCCAGATTCACTACCTTCCAATTCTCCCTCGATACTCTCCTATCTGTATTCACAGCCACCCTCTCAACTGGGCCATCTCATGTGGCCTTTCTACTCCTACTGTCTCAATCACAGACAAGGCCATCTCTGATCATATCCTTGTATCCCTCACCGCTCATTCCCCCTTCCAACCCCACTTCCTTCTGGGCCCACTACTGGAAAACAAACTCTTCCCCAAGTCACTGGCTCGGTCAATTGAAAATTGCAAAGCAGAGATCGATTAGCGTTTTGTTCGGCAAGGGTAATAAAGGGAACGGAACCAAGTTGGGTAGATAGAGTTAAGATAAAAATCAGCCCTGATCGAATTGAATGGCAGAAAAGGTTCAACAGGCCTACATGTTAACATGGCACTTTCAGACTCCCAACTGTCTAGGCTTTGGCCCTTCATTCTCCATGACACTTCAGCACTCTCACCCCTTTGACGCCCTTGTCCCAGGTATAACCCTTACTCTCTCCCACACTGGTCATTCCCGTTCGTTAAATCCACATCTTCACTCCCTTAGGCCCAAGGGGCACAGACATGAACGTATGTGACTCACAGTTGATTTAGCCATTCATTGCCAGCTCTGGTTGGACCTGATCAAACACCATCAGGCCTAATGCTCTCTTCTGCTGAGACTGCTCACGACTCCAGAATTGGAATGCAAAGATATCAACTTTTATTCTCCACTACTTACATAGGGGTCAAGTGAAGTGGTAATTTGAAACAAACATTGGTGTCCCTTAAAATGCTCTAAACCAGTTTTAACATGTTAAATGTTTAGTGTTTTCCTGGACTGTGGATGAGAAAGTGCATGAGTGATTCCAGACCTGAGGAGCTAGAAAGGAGGGAATTTACCTTTATACATCCATTCAAGCATGCATTCACAGCTCATCAACTCAGTAATGAGTAAGTAATGCTGACATTGTGGCTGTCTCACACATTCTTGCTTCAAACCGCCACCCTCGCTCACAGCTAGTAAATCCAGTATTTACTTTTATCCCAGTTTGATTTCTCAAGTTGAGGCAGCACCTGAGCAGACAATATACTCAAAGCAACAGATCATTCATTCTTCATATCATTGTCTCACAGAAGTTCCAATACAGAAATCCCACACCTCAAAATTGGAATAATACTGCAAGAACATAGGAACAGGAGTAGGCTCCTTAAGCGTGTTCTGCCATTCAATTAGATCAGGGCTGATCTTTACTTTATCTTAACACCATCTACCCGACTTGGTTCCGTTCCCCTTACTACGCTTGCCGACTAAAACACCAATCGATCTCGGCTTTGGAATTTTCAACTGACCCAGTCTCAACAACGTTTTGGAAGAAGAGATTCCAGATTTCCACTACCCTTTGTGTGAAGTCATCCTCGACCCCGAGGGACTGCCTATTATGATGTGTGAAGAAGTGCTTCCTGACATCACCCCTGAATGACCCAGGAGTTGGCCAACTCCTGCCTAGCGAATGTCCTTCAAATTCACTCTGGTAAACGCAATGCAAGCGTTTTTTAAAAAAAATAGAAAAATAAAATTTTATCACTTATTTATATATTAAAAACCCTGTCCATTAAGGTGAGTTTATTTTTAGCTGTTAAAACACATTAAAAAAAATTCCCAAAACACACATTTTAGGATAAAATTATTTAATTAAATTGCATTTTAATTAATTTTAAATATGTAATATGTTTTTTTTGTGTTTATTTTCAGTGTTTTTGTGGTATTCCCATTCTACTTCTACTAGGCGGTCCCTCGTGGCAAGGATGACGCTCTTCACACCAAAAAAGATGGGCTCACAGGTGTTACAATGAGTTTCATCTTAAAGGGGTGGATGATGCCTGTGCGTGGATTTTTTTAGCGTGTGGTGACCGTTGCAGACCAGCCACCAGCTGGTGTGACAGAACTAGGTCTTGGTCCAGTGACGAGAATTGGCCAAGACGACTGGAGAGCAAGCACTGTTGTGCCTCGCTGGGCCCCGACCCCGCTGCTGTTGTATGCTGTGCCGCTCCTGGGCAACGATGCCTCTGTTATATGCTGTGCCACGACTCTGCTGATATTAAATGCTACGCCGCCCATCGCTGGGCTCGACCTCCACACGCCACCGCCCCCCCCCCACCCCCGGGCTCAAATGCCACCCCTCGCTGGGTCGCGATTCCAGCCCAGCGGGGGTGGGGCGGAGGTTAAACCCAGCGGGTGAGGGGCGTTCATTCCCATTCGTACTTATTGCAGTTCCGTACAGACGGAATCACTATAAGCCTGAATGGGGATCCTGCTACTCTGATTGATCATGTGGGCCGGCCCAACCTAAGAGATCGATACGAACTGCTCAAGTCACCGGAGATACATGGGCCCCTAAGCTGGCCTTCGCTTAGAGGCCCAGGACCGCAAGTTGACGAACCTCAGACAACCAGCTACCTTCTTAGAAATTTTTGCTGTCAGAGACATCCGCCCGCAGGAAGCCTCCGACTACAATTTCTGGTCCACTATCTCCCACAACTCTGGCCATCAGACTTCAGCAATTTCCATGCCGATGATGGAAACGGGGCCTTTGTTGGTTATCCACAACGATCCACTCGACTTCACTCGTGATTCCTAATACTGCTACTGCTTAAGGAAAGGTCTAACGAAAGGTCACCTGACAACCTGATTATGCCTAAAATGTTTCAGGTAACCTCCAATAACCTTTAGAGAGGTTTGGGGCACTGAGGAATCAGCCTTTTGCAGACAACACTGGACAGTAATCTTGTCTTGAAGCAGACTTTGAACAACCACAATATGCCAAAACATTCCTGATCGTTTGATCAATTTCTCAAAGTTGGCAGTGAAACATGCACATCATAAGAACAGAAGAATTAGGAACAGGAGTAGGCCATCTAGCCCCTCGAGCCTGCTCCGCCATTCAACAAGATCATGGCTGATCTGGCCATGGACTCAGCTCCACTTACCCACCCGTTCCCCATAACCCTTAATTCCCTTATTGATTAAAAATCTATCTATCTGTGATTTGAATACATTCAATGAGCTAGCCTCAACTGCTTCCTTGGGCAGAGAATTCCACAGATTCATAACCCTCTGGGAGAAGAAATTCCTTCTCAACTCGGTTTTAAATTGTCTCCCCTGTATTTTGAGGCTGTGCCCCCTAGTTCTAGTCTCCCCGACCAGTGGAAACAACCTCTCTGCCTCTATCTTATCTATCCCTTTCATTATTTTAAATGTTTCTATAAGATCACCCCTCATCCTTCTGAACTCAGAGTAAAGACCCAGTCTACTTAATCTATCATCATAAGGTAACCCCCTCATCTCCGGAATCAGCCTAGTGAATCGTCTCTGTACCCCCTCCAAAGCTAGTATATCCTTCCTTAAGTAAGGCGACCAAAACTGCATGCAGTACTCCAGGTGCGGCCTCACCAATACCCTGTACAGTTGCAGCAGGACCTCCCTGCTTTTGGACTCCATCCCTCTCGCAATGAAGGCCAACATTCCATTCGCCTTCCTGATTACTTGCTGCACCTGCAAACTAACTTTTTGGGATAGAGTTTCATGCACAAGGACCCCCAGGTCCCTCTGCACTGCAGCATGTTGTAATTTCTCCCCATTCAAATAATATTCCCTTTTACTGTTTCCCCCCCAAGGTGGATGACCTCCCATTTTCCAACATTGTATTCCATCTGCCAAACCTTAGCCCATTCGCTTAACCTATCTAAATCTCTTTGCAGACTCTCTGTGTCCTCTACACAACCCGCTTTCCCACTAATCTTTGTGGGAAATCATGCACCACCTTCTTGCCTTTCACCTACTAACAAGATTCCTATGGCTGGGCTACTCAAAGACCAGTGTTTTTAACATATTCAGTCAGGTTTAAGCGACCACAACCCTCCCACAAAGCTAAAGACTTTGCACATTTTTGCTTCTCCTGTTAGTCCTGAAGTCTCAGTGAACATTAAAATGAATCAGTTTATAAAAGAGTCTTGTATCACTGGTGTAATTATCTGGAAAGTTACACCATGTCTTCCTTCCCATCTATTAATAATGTCACCCAAGATTGGCTTCTGCATTCTTCCAGCAAAACCAATGACATCTTTTTTTCAGGTATTTAAAATGAGGAAGACCTTTTACTAGTTCATCACGTTTCATTTAACTGACAAACTGCATTTGAAAGAACAAGCTTCTGAAAAACTTCTAGTGGGCTTGACCATAAAAATGTACTTGGATGTCTTCTTAGATCCTTGAACAAAAAGCAGCGTTTCCCAATTTTCCCCATTGCCAAGCTGGGTTCCACGAAAGAACTACACTTCAAAATTGTTGTAACTACAAGGAAATCCGTACTTGACTATTTTTGTAATATAATTACAAGGAAATGGGTCTTGAAATGAATTCTGTTTTGTTCAGAAGTTGAGAAACATCTGCGAGAATGGGACTGCATTTTTAAAACTCGGATAATTTTCCTCTGATTTTGATCTGCTTCATCTCGTCCTAAAATAAACTCCAATTTAGAACAGGCAGTAAGTCCTCTTGTATGTTGGGACCTCTCGAGGGTAAAGCTGGTATCATACACAAATGGCAGATTGGAGCCTGTCATCTAACTCAACCTTGCATGGTTCACAAATACAGTAAGTGCCAGTCTCTCCGTTCAATTAAAGCACTGCTTATGGGCACCATTGATGGGTTACAGTGCCTCTGCTCTGTAATCAAGGGAAACCAGAGATCTGTGCAGGCGTATTTAAATACATGCCAATCTCTGTTCACTGGCCTTCAATTGCTGGTAACATTTCTCATGTTAACTGGAAAGTCAGTTCTTTTTAAACATTAGGAATATAAAGATGTCTCAGAAAACCGCCTGAGTTCTTTTTCGAAGTTTAAAGCTGCTTTGAGTTGATTGCACTACAACCAGCATGAAGAGAAAGTAGTCTGTGACTACCTTCTCTATGTAACCTGACAGCTGACTCGAAACAAAGTGCTCATCTTCTATCATTAACATGGGAAACGCGTTGCAGACACACGAGATGCACAGCATCATACACAGATAACAGATTGGAGCCCGTGGTCTAAATCATCCTGGGCAGTTTATCTTACATAAACGGCAAGATCAATCCTCAAAGTCACAACCAGCTATTTTACTGTATATAAACAACCCCACACATTCATAGATATCAAATCTTTTTTTTAAAGCCATGTGGTGGAGAAAATGAGATGAGCACAGGTGAAAAGTTAACATTTCCAATAATACAGAAAATATGGTTTCACTTGATAACCAATGTATATTATAGCTGTATATATTTTAGAGATTACATGCTCTGAGTGGGTTATAAAAGCACAAGCAGGTTTGTGTGTTTTAAATTTAAAACTGCCTTGAAAACATTCCAAACTAGAAGGATATTTTATCGTTTCTACGTCTGTCCATTTTGATTTTCACCATGGAAGATCACTTACCAATACCACCACTAATTTTTCCTTATCATTGCCGTAATGACCATTGGGATCTGCTCTAAGGTTGTGTCAAAAACAGAGCATTTACCATCAGGCATTTGACAAGGTGCCACATAAAAGGTTACTGCACAAGATAAAAGTTCACGGGGTTGGGGGTAATATATTTGCATGGATAGAGGATTGGCTAACCAACAGAAAACAGAGATTAATGGTTCATTCTCTGGTTGGCAACCAGTAACTAGTGGGGTGCCACAGGGATCAGTGCTGGGACCCCAACTATTTACAATCTATATTAACGACTTGAAAGGACTGAGTGTAAGGTAGCCAAGTTTGCTGACGATACAAAGATGGGAGGAAAAGAAATCTGTGAGGAGGACACAAAAAATCTGCAAAAGGACAGACAGGTTAAGTGAGTGGGCAAAAATTTGGCAGATGGATATAATGTTGGAAAGTGTGAGGTCATGCATTTTGGCAGAAAAAAAATCAAAGAGCAAGTTATTATTTAAACGGAGAAAGATTGCAAAGTGCTGCAGTACAACAGGACCTGGGGTACTTGTGCATGAAACACAAAAGGATAGTATGCAGATACAGCAAGTGATCAGAAATGGTATCTTGGCCTTTATTGCAAAGGGGATGGAATATAAAAGCAGGGAAGTATTGCTACAGCTGTACAAGTATTGGTGAGGCCACACCTGGAATACTGCGTGCAGTTTTGGTTTCCATATTTGCGAAAGGATATACTTGCTTTGGAGGCAGTTCAGAGAAGGTTCACTAGGTTGATTCCGGGGGTGAAGGGTTGACTTATGAGGAAAGGTTGAGTAGGTTGGACCTCTACTCATTGGAATTCAGAAGAATGAGAGGTGATCTTATCGAAACGTATAAGATTATGAGGGGGCTTGACAAGGTGGATGCAGATAGGATGTTTCCACTGATGGGGGAGACTAGAACTAGAGGGCATAATCTTAGAATAAGGGATCGCCCATTTAAAACAGATGAGGAGAAATTTCTTCTCAGAGGGTTGTAAATCTGTGGAATTCGCTGCCTCAGAGCTGTGGAAGCTGGGACATTGGATAAATTTAAGACAGAAAGAGACAGTTTCTTAAACAATAAGGGGTTATGGGGAATGGGCGGGGAAGTGGAGCTGAGTCCATGATCAGATCAGCCATGGCGAAGCAGGCTCAAGGGGCCATATGGCCTACTCCTGTTGCTATT
This sequence comes from Pristiophorus japonicus, assembly GCF_044704955.1. Classification (NCBI taxonomy): domain Eukaryota; kingdom Metazoa; phylum Chordata; class Chondrichthyes; family Pristiophoridae; genus Pristiophorus; species Pristiophorus japonicus. Next base: position 31,870,280 of record NC_091983.1, read on the forward strand.
TCTTATGTTCTTAGGAAGCTAAGCCTCCTATCAAGGACAGCGAACAGGAAAATAATTTTTACACTATAAAATCGTCACTTTCCAAGAATATTTTACAAACAACCCTACATTGTTTATCACTCACTGCCTTGCCACGAAAGGGTTATCTCCAGCATTCACCCGCTGCAACCCGATTACAACAATTGCGCAATGGCGCTTGAAGTTAACAATGCCTTAAATTCACATAATATTCACTGAAACATCCCGGAACCATCGAAAAACACAAACTTTTTTGCATGCTCATGCTGTTTCAGTCAAACATTCAATTTTGTTAATATATCAAAGCTGCAAGCAATCCAAGCAGGATATGAAATACATGAAGCCAAGCAAACAACGATCCCAAACGAGAATACAGCATTTCATGATCATGTGCAATCGCAAATGGACTTCATATTCAAGCATACTCACAGGTTTACATGTCTATATCACTCATTTCCCAAGCAGCGAACATTCACAGGAAGCAAAAATGTTAAAGGATTAAGCTTTCAAATCCTCATAGAACTTTGCAATTCGAAGAAGATACTGTTGACAATAATTAACCTGGTCGTGTTTTCCTCCTGCAGTTATAAACTATGCTGAACTTTTACAAAAACTTAACTGTATTCTAAATTGGCAGAATTTTCAAGTTTTCAACATGCTTAAAGAAAGAAATGGTAATTTTGAAAGAAAAAAGTTTACCAGGGATCATTGTAATTTTAACATGATCGTTGACTCAATGGGATGCCATCAAGTTACTGAAATTATTTTTGGCATAACTTGCTTTGCTAATGAAGTGCTCATCAAGCTCACTTGTACCAGAAAGTATATCAAATTAAATAAATATTAAATTCACATAAAAGGCGCATTTGTTTCTATATTTAATAATAGAAATGTGACATTTACTTCAAACTGCATGGGAATTAACAGAACCCCTCCCAGCCTCCTTAATTAAACTAAACTCACTTAATCTGAAGTACACTACAAATAAACCAAGTGTCAGCATACTTTCCTAAAAATTACGTTGACATGCAAGTTTTAAAATGCGACAGTATTACATTACAGCTAATAAGTTTTATGCATCATACTGGTGCATCAGCAGACTGCACTCAGTTCCCCAAGCATCAAGTTTCCAACTCTGACTGACAACGGTTTCAGATAGCAAGATATTCCTTGATACGGCCAAGAAGGGTGGGGACTGGAAGAGCATGGAAAAAAGGGAAGTCATTGGCCGGGATACTTTGGGTCATATTTGCGTACAGAACACTTAGTTTTAAAGTGGCTAGATATGGGATGGCAGGAAAGACTTAAAAACATTTAATGATGGAAGACAGTAGATTTAAAATGGGGCAAGGAAAATAGAAATAGTACATATTCCATGTCTTCTAATTGTAGGGAACTGCCTTAAGCACTGGAGTGACATTGTTTGCACTGATATGACAACAGTAAAATAGGTGAAGCCATATGCACACACAGAACTTGTGCACCAAATTTTATAGTACATTAGAAATGCTTTTTCTTTTGAATCACGCCTAAGAAACACAAACACTTTGAAGCGCTACATTGTATGCATCCTGACTAATTTATAAAAAATTGATTTGCTTACATCATAAACTAGTAAAGTTTATGATTTAGTTATAATTTCAAAACAAAAAGTTAAACATTTTTAAACAACAGATTATTTAAATTACTTCCTCTTTAATAATAGTCCAAGTACTAGCGCACAATGTACATAGGTATCAGAGGTTACTGAGGAAAAGCTTAGAGAACTTGATCAATTTTCAGAAAACTGGAGTGGTTCCCATTCTGGAAAATTAATCTTTTCAAGACTGCGAACTTGACCTGTGCCAGGTGCCTTCTTCAAAATAATACTAGATTGTGTAGCAATATGAGAGATCACTCTCTTCACCAGGTGTCTAAGAGGCGTCATGAATGTGATCCTAGTGATTGCTGCAAGCACGCACTTAAAGAAACGCACCATCTGCACATTCATGAAGCACTAATTGAGACAATTTCTAAACACCAGCTTCATCAATTCAAAACAAATAAATCACATAACCTTACCTCTTTAGGAATTGAGGTCAGTCTATTTCTGTCCACATTAAAATTTGTCAGCTTCCGCAACTTCCCAATACTCCTTGGCAAACTCTTTTTAAAAAAAAAGTTTATAGCTGTTACACAATACATCCAAAATCTGTCCAGTTCATAATGTTGTTCAAATATTGAAAAGGATTTTCCAAGTATAAACAGTTCTTATCTCCTTATCGACCCAAACACTGGAAGTACAGTCAATTTAAAAGAACAATTAGGGTTTAAATCAAATGATTTTCATTACAGTTTTCAATACACACATTCTCTTGCATATAAATATCTCCTTTTCACTTGATATTCTAGTGGCCTAGGAATCATCAGTCTTTGCTCATCTCATCCTTAACTAAATATCTGAAGTTTAAACCAACATTAAACTGGACGCTTGCTCCAAGTTAAGTGGATTGCGGCTCGTATGGTTGTTTTACTTCACACCTCCTCTTCGCCAGCATCCAAGTAGAAGTTATTGAAATTAAACTGTGCAACTAACAGTTTGCTCAGTTTAAAAAAATACAATTCAAGTCAAAATACTGGATTGCATATTGCTGTGTCAAACAACATTTTGCAGGCAAGTGCTGGGATATCAAATGGAAAATTGGAATCCTGAAGCCCTGGAAGAGTACGGGAAGAAATGTGGTGAGGAAGGCACAATTTGGGGGAAAACTCAAATGATCCAGAGGGCCGCAGGAGAGAATCCGGTAAAACTGACCAACTCACCAATGAGATAAACCTGGCCTTCTCTTCAGTCTCCCCAAATCACCCCCATAAACCACAACACGAGAGAATTCCTCACATTAACGTGTCCTGTACTTGGTTCTCCAACTAAGTGATCCAATAATAAAAAAAATACACACACACACACACCGTTTCTTTCTAAGTGCAGGCCAGCATCTTCCATGATGGTATGACAGCCCATTTCTCCAACTGCGTGAATGTGGACTGAACTACTGTGCAGGACACCTCATGCAAATAAAATCAAAGACTGAGGCAAGATTAAGAGGGAACAGGAAAACTAACTTATTGCCAGCAACTGATAACTACACCAGCAATCTCCTTACAAAACACCAAAGTGGAAATACATGGGACTAGAGCTCCCCAGACAAAATAGTTATAGATCTTGCAGAAAAGGGCAAACAACCCGTCTAATATTCCTAGCAAAGTCATCAATATCCCTTGGGCAATCAGAATACAACCTATTGTTGATTGTCAGGGTTGTTTACAACTCTTTTCGTTTCAGGGTTGTTTACAGGGCTTCGGAACATGCCCAGCTGCAATATATTAATGTACATTAGCAGTATACTGCAAGCACTATTAATTGTGTAGCATACTATGACATGGCGTGGCAGATAATCAATTAGAAGTGTTTGTGGGAGTCATACTTCTGACTTTTTATGATTGAGAAACACAGAAACCGTCAGGTTAACCGTCATGGTTACTGGCTCTGAAAGCAAAGCCAGTAATCAGGAGACACCTATTTCCCAATGCTAGAGTCCTTGGTTTCATAATATATATCTACTTTTTCAAAATGCAATGCACATCTGATAACTGCCACTGCCCAAAACATTAAATATTAAAATGAAAACTACTTGATGTGGCCCATGCAAGATCTGAAGAAAGGCCTCCACAGAAGTTAGAGACATCATCATCAACATCATAGGCGGTCCCTTGAAATGAGGATGACTTGCTTCCACGCCAAGAGGATGAGTCCACAGGTGTTTCAATGAAGGACCTGAAGACAACAGTCATATTAAATGGCTGTGTATTTGGAGTTGTGCTCGAATAATGCCTTCAAACAATTGGGCAAGTTCTCTCTCCTCATCCCACCATCCCTTCCTTTCTTTGTGGGGGTGGGGCCATAGGCATGAACCTTTATGTTCCAAAATGTCTGTGAATAGGTAAGGGAGCTTCAAGGTGTACTTGTGCATTTCCAATGGTTGTGGGGTTCTAATCTGCCTGGGAGTATAGCTTTTACTGGTCCCATCAGGTCACGGACTTGTTCAGGAATTCTGGCAGGTCAAACCAAACAGTATCTGGGTGGACAGCAAACCAGTCTGATTCAGGCACTGGATTACCGATTCTGCCACAGAACATAGGAACAGGCTCAGTTCCATTTTCCAACATGGTAGCCATCAAAACATAGATATATAGGCCCCAAGTTTCCACATGCGGCAAAACAGGCGCCCCTCCGAGCTGGGCGCCCGTTTCTCGCGCCGAAAACAGCGCCTGAAAAAAAAACCGCGCTATTCTCGAGCGCTTTGCAGCTCGATGTCAGCTTGGCGCGGCGCCCAGGGGGCGGAGCCTACCACTCGCGCCGATTTTGTAAGTAGGAGGGGGCGGATACCATTTAAATTAGTTTTTTTCGTGCCGGCAACCCTGCACGTGCGCGTTATCGCACGCACAGTGTGAAGGAAACAATGGCACTCGGCCATTTTTGTAGTTCTTTGTAGCTGCTCATTTTTAAATAAAACCACATTGCCCTTCCATGATCAGCACTGAGGCTTCTTGCAGCAGTGAGAAGGCTGCAGCAAGCCTCAGAAGTTGAGGCAGCCGTTTCCCGACGGGCCCGACCGACGGCAGGGGGGCCTCCCCTCCCCCCCAGCCTGCCGTCGGGAACGGCTGCCTCAACTTGTGAGGCTTCCTGCAGCCTTCTCCCTGCCTGAAGCACTTTCACACAGGTAGGAACATGGTTTATTTAATCTTTTCTTTGCTTATAAATTTTTATTCAGGTTGGAATTATTTGTATAATATTTGTAAAAGTATAACTAAGGATTTATTGTGGACTGTAATGACTTCCCTTGCCCCCCTCCCCCCACCTCGTTCCGGACGCCTAATTTGTAACCTGCGCCTGATTTTTTTAATGTGTCGACAAGATTTTTTCAGGCCTACAAAAATCTTCACTTGCTCCATTCTAAGTTAGTTTGGAGTACGTTTTCGCTGTGGAAACTTTCAAATCAGGCGTCAGTGGCCGGACACGCCCCCTTTTGAAAAAAAAATTCTGTTCAAAAGTGAAACTGTTCTAACTGACTAGAACTGCAGAAAACTTAAATGTGGAGAATTGCGATTTCTAAGATACTCCGTTCCCCACCAGTTGCTCCTAAAAATCAGGAGCAAATCATGTGGAAACTTGGGGCCATAATGTGTGGCCTCATGCCCAGCCTCCAGACAACTCCCAGGAGCTCCAAACTATAAAAGGAGAATTGTTTGGTCACATTTTATACAGCACAAATAAAGAGTCCCACTATTTCAAATCTAAAATTGCCACCACCGTATTCCCCAAGTACCGATATGAATCTACAAGTGGAAGCGATGTTCCTTATATATTTCAATCAATTCATCCAATATCCACTCCTGAGCTGTAATGCTGTACTCAGAGTCACCCACCATCTCCACTACTGATTTGTCCATTGTTAAAGAAAGCTAGTGGAGTATGCAAAGTCTCGGAGTCTGCGAGCACAATACCATACAAAAAGGAATGTCAAAATTCTTTCAAAAATGTCTGGAATGGACCAATGCCATTTCAAAAACTGGCTTCACTAAAGACACTTTCAAAGGTTAAGGCTTGGGAAGTCTCCGAATGTTCCTCCAAGGTTGGATAATTGGCACTCGGACGAGAGATGGGAAATGGGGGCTCAGACTCGAGATGAGGAATGGAGAATGAGGTCTTCGGGTGGGGAAGAGATGGAGATGGGAATGGGGGCTCAGGGGGCGAAAGAGGTGGATACTGGGGGCTCGGGTGAGAGATGGATACCAGGGAATGGGAGCTTGGGAGATGGAAACTGGGAATAATGTCTCGGGCGGTGGGGGGGGGGGGGGGGGGGGGGGAAAAGAGAGCTCGAAACTGAGGAATGAGGACTTATGGGGGAGAAGGTACGGGGAGAGAATGGAACTCGGGGTCAGGAGAATGGAGTAGGGGTGGGGACCAGCAATTCCTTTAGACGGGAGTAGCAGTAGCATTGTGGTGAGCAGGAGCAGCACCGCGAGAGGAGCAGCCAGTAAAGGGGAGAAACCTGGGCACCTTACAGTGGGCAAATAGTGAAAGAATTATCCCACTGGAGATTGATCGGGGAACTAGGGAATGGATACCAAGGATTCACTCTGGAAGAGCCAAGAGGGAAGGAGGAGGCAGGTTCTTGAACTGAGGACTAATAGACCGTGGGATAGTTCGGCATATGTGGCTACTGAGGCAGAGATTAAAAATGAATTTAAAAGGGAAGAGGATAAATATTTGAAAAGGAGGAATATGAAAGGATCTCTTGGGGGATGGGGGTTACAGGGGAGAGCGAGAGCTCCAGGGGCCGAATGGACTCCTCCTGTGCTGTAATTTCTATAATTTTATAGAAACTCTCCTGTATCCAGTCCGAGCTCAGGGAATGGTTTAGAAATGTTGGTGCTGAGCTGGGTTTGGGACAGTGTGCCCTGTGAGAAGTTCCCCGAACACTGAGCCCACGGCCCTTTCTGCGATCTCTTGGTTTGGTTCAGGTCGGTCTGCACTGCATGGTTTTAGTGCGTGATGTCCAAGTACGGATCAGCTGTGACTGAGGTTCCCAGTTCAGAATTGTCTCCTTCACATGGAACCGGCATCCAAACCAGAGTCTAGGGAGACAGGGAGAGAGATGAGGCCTGTTAACAGTGGCATTGACTAGGAAGCCTGACCACGCTTTGTGTGGTGCAGGGGGATTGTGGCAAATAGCTTAAATGTATTTATGGGTTAGCGAGATAAGCACATGAAGGATAAAGGAATAGAAGGTTATGCTGATAGGGTGAGATGAAATAGGGTGGATGAAGCTCATACAGAGATTAAACATTGGCACAGACCAGTTGGGTCGAATGGTCTGTTTTGTCACTCGTAGCTGCAAAAACACGTCAGAGTGACAACATTGCCATTGTCATTCTACCTCAACCGAACTGGGGAGATGAAGGATGGGGAGAAGATACAGACACGCACACATAGTTTATTCTGAGCTACTGATGTAAGCTCAGCAAGAATTGTGAAATGGAAATACTGACCACCAGCTGATTTTCTGTGAGTACAAGCTCCGTTAGGTTTCCACATTCTCCAATAGCGTCCGTCAACTGAACCAAACGATTCTGATCGAGCTTCAGAATGGAAAGCTGCTTTAGTTTTCCTACAGGAAGGGGGGAGGGGGGAAAAAAACAAATCAGAAAGGAAACGTCTTATGGTAATTTATTAAGCAGTTATTTTGCAACTGAATGAGTTTTGAAATCTCATCTCTCAGGGAAGGCGCTGAAAGAGGTTTATACTTAAATGAGTCAGGGTCAGTAATGGCAGTCCCTCCAAGATTTATAAGCTCTAACCGTATGATACAGCATTAAGCTGAATTTTTTGGGACTCAGATCGATAGAGACATTAATTTGGTTCTAATCATTGTAGTACAAATAATATCATGATCTTCATTAATTAAAGAACCAAGAAGATTGTCTTGGGTTTATACCAGTTAGTGGAGGTTATCAAATCAGAGGTGCCTGCTTAACTGGATAAAGGAAATCTCAAGTCGGAGCAATCCCCTTAAAGGACAATGCACACAAGGAGGGAGCAAAGTCCATCCAATCTAGACTTTCCTTATTTCAGAGAATAAAATTCACACTCTTGGAATTTTCTTTCTAAACCATCCCAACTGGGAGAGTGAACTGCTCCCAGGCCCGTTCTGAAATGGCTACCAGAGTATGAAAGGACATCCTACCAGTTGTTACAATGCAATGGAGAAAAAGCTTTCAATATGGTACCGCATTTATGTCGCTCAGTGAGCAGCAACCAAGGAAACAGGAAATCAGAGCAAAGTAAAACGGAGACATACCGCAGACAAAAGTCAGCAATATACATCAAAGATGAGTGGCGAGCTTGAAGGTAAGCAGCTTTCTGGAACAAGTTTATACTTAAAACACATTGAGATCGTAAGCACCGCAAGTTCACAGCAGGTTTACATTATATGTCATCCACATTTAGTTGATATAAATGATCATCCACCAATACAAGCACGTTGTTTTATTTATATTCCACTTTATATAGAGGTATCACATCAAAAGGTAGGACTACTTCTGAGGGGAGTGCAGTCATAAATGAGGGGCAGATTACTTACCCCCATAAATGATGCAATTATCTTTAGTTACACTGGAGTGCTGTAATCAACATCCAGGATTAGATTACTCAATATAGTGAGAGCTGCCCGAGAGGCTCAAAGTGCAGGTCACTCGAGCAAGTAACATAGAAACATAGAACATAGAAAATAGGTGCAACAGTCGGCCATTCGGCCCTTCGAGCCTGCACCACCATTCAATATCATGGCTGATCCTTCACCTCAGTACCCCTTTCCCACTTTCTCTCCATACCCCTTGATCCCTTTTCCATATCTAACTCCCTCTTGAATACATCCAATAAACTGGCATCAACAACTCTCTGCGGCAGGGAATTCCACAGGTTAACAACTCTGAGTGAAGATGTTTCTCCTCATCTCAGTCCTAAATGCCTACCCCTTATCCTAAGACTGTGTCACCTGGTTCTGGACTTCCCCAACATCGGGAATATTCTTCCCGCATCTAACCTGTCCCATCACGTCAGAATCTTATACGTTTCTATGAGATCCCCTCTCATCCTTCTAAACTCCAGTGTATAAAGGCCCAGTTGATCCAGTCTCTCTTCATATGTCAGTCCAGCCATCCCTGGAATCAGTCTGGTGAACCTTCGCTGCACTCCCTCAATAGCAAGAATGTCCTTCCTCAGATTAGGAGATCAAAACTGAACACAATATTCCAGGTGAGGCCTCACCAAGGCTCTGTACAATTGCAGTAAGACCTCCCCTGCTCCTATACTCAAATCCCCTAGCTATGAAGGCCAATATGCCATTTGCCTTCTTCACCGCCTGCTGTACCTGCATGCCAACTTTCAATGACTGATGAACCATGACACCCAGGTTGGGTTGCACCTCCCCTTTTCCTAATCTGCCGCCATTCAGATAATATTCTGCCTTCGTGTTTTTGCCACCAAAGTGGATAACCTCACATTTATCCACATTATACTGCATTTGCCATGCATTTGCCCACTCACCTAACCTGTCCAAATCACCCTGCAGCCTCTTAGCATCCTCCTCACAGCTCACACTGCCACTCAGTTTAATGTCATCTGCAAACTTGGAGATATTACACTCAATTCCTTCATCCAAATCATTGATGTATATTGTAAAGAGCTGGGGTCCCAGCACTGAGCCCTGCGGCACTTCACTAGTCACTGCCTCCCATTCCGAAAAGGATCAGTTTATCCCGACTCTCTGCTTCCTGTCTGCCAACCAATTCTCTATCCACGCTAGTACATAACTCCCAATACCATGTGCTTTGATTTTGCACACCAATCTCTTATGTGGGACCTTGTCAAAGGCCTTTTGAAAGTCCAAATACACCACATCCACTGGTTCTCCCTTGTCCACTCTACTAGTTACATCCTCAAAAAATTCAAGATTTGTCAAGCATGATTTCCTTTTCATCAATCCATGCTGACTTGGACCGATCCTGTCACTGCTTTCCAAATGAGCTGCTATTTCATCTTTAATAATTGATTCCAACATTTTCCCCACTACTGATGTTAGGCTAACCAGTCTATAATTACCTGTTTTCTCTCTCCCTCCTTTTTTAAAAAGTGGTGTTACATTAGCTACCCTCCAGTCCATAGGAACTGATCCAGAGTCGATAGACTGTTGGAAAATGATCACCAATGCATCCACTATTTCTAGGGCCACTTCCATAAGTGTTCTCAAGCCTGGAGATCCACCCGCTAAAAGAAACTGAAGGCAAAGCTTATTGGGACACACTTATAGTTTGGGGCTAGTTTCTTTCAAATTTTATAAAGCCTGATGAATATGAAACAACTGTAATTTTCCTCAATGTGTTACCAAACCATAAACCAGACATGGAATTTTACAGCACAGAAAGCGGCCATTCAGCTCATCATGCCTGCAATGGGACTCTCACACAGCTCTACTGATGACAGACATTTCACACAAGTGCTTTATGCTTCGGTGTTCTCACCAAATTGTCTCTGGAGCAATCTTGCAAAAAACTACAGTATCACCTCTTGGGACAAACGATTTAAAAATAAAATCATCAGCAGCGGGAAGGGGAAGAGAGAAGATAGATTTAAAAAATTCTTGGCATTTAAATTCGAGAGCACTGTCAAATTAAAATAAAATTTTTGTTATACATACACAGAAAGTATCCCTCGATCATCAAGATATTCTCCCAGAAGACCACATTTCCCTAACTGATAGAGCTCCATAACAAAAAGCAAGGAAATGGAACCCGAGGAAATAAACTTGGTCAAAGCATATTGAAGCCCTCCCACACATACCGCACTAATTTCATGAAAGTGAACTTACCAATGCCATTTGGCAAAACTTCCAATTGATTCTGTGAAACCAGCAGATCAGAGAGCAACCCAAGACCACTAATCTCTTCCGGGAGTTTCTCCAGTTTATTTTCTGACACATCTAAACACAGCAAGTTCTTCAGGTTTCCAATTTCCTGTGTTAATTAAAAATAAAATGGAACTCATGTCCATACATGAACGGTTTCGTGATAAAGTGCACTGCTGAGAAGGGCAATCTCACCACCACCGATTTCAAACACACAAAAAAAAAGCTACTGTGTTTGTATTGGTAGTCAACCGTTTCCAAAATGGTAAGCAAGTACTTATTAGAAGTTTTTGCTAACTTAGCACCCAAAAGATTAAGCTAATGAGAAGTGAAAACGAATGTTCAGCTAACCAGATATTAAAAGATTAGCACATCCCAATTTCTTTTGAAAACACAAATTTAAGTTTGTATGTTAAACACACCTGCACAATTTCCTTCTAAGCTTCTTTAGCTATTAGAGTAGGACTCATCGATGATCGGCCATCTAACATCTGAATGGGTAGGTGCAGAGCGGATATTTCCCCTTGTTGGAGAATCTAGAACTAGGGGGCATAGTTTCAGAATAAGGGGTTGCCCATTTAAGACAAAGATGAGGAGGAATTTCTTCTCTCAGAAGGTCATGGATCTTTGAAATTCTCTACCCTAGGGAGCTGTGGGGGTGAATCATTGAATATATTAAAGGCAGAGATACACAGGTTCTTGAATTATAGGGGAGTCAAGGGTTATGGGGAGCGGGCGGGGAAGTGGAGTTGAAACCAAGATCAGATCTTATTGAATGGCGGAGCAGGCTCAAGGGGCTAAATGGCCTACTCCTGCTCCTATTTCTTATGTTCTTGTGAATCATAGAAACAAACAGCAGAATGATGCCATATGGTCCGTTGAGCCTGTGCTGACTCTCTGAAAAAACAGCAGTCGTGCTTAGACTCACATCACCGCTTTTTGTCCCTAACCCTCAAGTACCTGTCCAACTCCCATTTAAAATTATTTATGGAATCAGCTTCCACTACCCTTTCAGGTACAGCGTTCCAGATCCTGATAACAGTGAAAAAAAATCTCCTCCTCTCCCCTCTACATCGTTTTCCAATGATTTTGAATCTAAGACCTCTGGTTATTGACCCACTGGCCAGAGGAAATAATATACAAAATTAAAAATATTGTCTGCACTCACTTCCCATCTGTGCCAATTGACTTCCTGTTATGTTTATCACACTTTTTGTGCCAACTATTTTTAAACAACAAATTTCTACGTCACATTGAGAATGGAAAATGCCTACATTATATTGTCACTCAATGTGCAATATAACCTCCAGGTTGTGCTATTGGATTCCCACAATTTTCAAAAAGCTTTCAACATTTTTTTTCCATCCACATTTAATATTGAACCTGGCTATGGAACTTCTCACACACGTTGACTAGCAGCTTTCTCAACACTCTGTGCCAGCTTGATTTTTCAGCACAACTTCCATAAGTTAAGTATCAAACAGCACATCAATCTTTTATTTATTTTTCACTATGATCTTTTTGAAATGCAACAATGTTCATATTTTTCTTACTCCTGTTTGACTTAAAAATCACTTTCACTGAAGTGTTATTTGGGCTCTCCAGCTATTGGTCCTTATGGCGGTGTCTCTTCTCAGACTGTCGGCTGCTTACCCATTCCAGACAGCGCCCAATAGCTAACTTTGGAACACAAAATATTTCAATAAAGCGTAAAATCTATCTTGCTAACTTCTGATGTTTCGCAGGCCTCAGTTCGCTCACCTCTCCAGACTCCTCTCTGGGACATGGCGATACTTGCCTCTGCCTTCTTTGATGGCAGCATACCGTAAAACCCGGCACTTTTCATTCCATCTGAACCCCTCCCGATGACTTACGTAGATACAGCTGCCCATGACCCAGCCTGCTTCTTCGCACCCCTGCAATTACACTGGGGCATCTCGGCATACCTTATACTATAGTGTTCACCCAAGCCTGTCAAATGAGCAGCATTTCTAATTAGTACTCCACCCACCTACTTAGAAAGCTGCTGTACTTCCTCCCCCTGCCACCCAACAGGACTGGTGTCCAGAACCCCCTCCTTCAATCAGCCACCGTTTCACTTTAGAACCAACTCCCCCATCACAGTCAGCATGACTTTTGTTTTGAAAATCCCCCTCCCCACCAATACAAACAATGTCTCTCCTCCCCGTTTCAACAAACACCCCCTTCCATGGAAAAGCAAATCCCTCTCCCCACTTCCATGCCAACCTTTCCACCTGTGAAAGGATCGCCAAAGGCCGACAGATTTCTGTATTATACTGTATTTATTGACTAGTACATTGCCGTATACCAAGAAAAATGTATTTGTCTAAATACAAGCTCTGTTTTCCATTGGGTAGTGGTACTTTCAGAAATTAGGACAGAGGTTTCCTTGGGCGAGTGTTACCCAGAGAGAGAGGTTTGAAAACCGTTAAGAGCTAGAAACAAATAAATGTACTCCAACAGCTAGATACATTTGATACTTGTGAAGGCAATGAATAGCGGACTCCATGAAAACAGAGCATTATACCTTGGGAGAGGAAAACAATTGTCCCCTCTAACCTTGAAAAGCATGCCTATTTTTGACTGAGGCAGCCATGGAGAGGCTCTCAGCAGTACTCGCATCTCCTCCTATCTAAAAGATAGCACAGAATCACCAATGTAAGAATGAGGAGGTAATATTGATGTGATAAAGTTGATCACAGTAAAACTGAAATATGATGAACCTTTTAAATAAATCTCCATAATTCAAACAGCAAGCTTTCCAAAATGTGGAATATATAAAGTAGCTATCTCAGTTTTATGGCAAAACATAAATATAAATGTGCCAGCTTTTCCAGCCGAAGCATGCTCAAATGGAAATACAGATGGGCAATAAATCAAAGACCTGTACAAACAGCACTTAGAAGGGCAAGGGCCAAGATTGAACTTGTAATTAGCTGAACCACAGCAAAGACAGAGTACCTGAAAAATCAAGAGACAAAGAACAGGACAATTCCAATAGAAAAGTACCATTAAGGCATGGATGTTTTTTTTTTGGTGGGGGGGAGGGGGGAGGGGGGAGGGAAGGGGAGGGGGGAGACAACTACTGCAGAAAAAGCTTACCGCAGGCAGTTCCACCAGTTGGTTCCCATCCAGCCACAAATCCTTCAAGTTTGAAAGCGATCCAGTAGTTTCTGGCTACAAATAAAAAGGATAAAAATTCACTAATCACTGCTATACAACTATGAAAATTGTACTACTCACTTCACATCAGAAACATTCAGAAATTAAAATATATGTATGTATTTTTTAAATTGAGATACCTCATAATATTTTCTAAAGCACTATTTAACCTGTCAGTTTTTGGCAAATATTCACAGCAGATTATAATTATTTCAGTAACTGCTCCATCATTGAGGGTGAATGTAGAATTGCTGACTGACAATTGACTTGCAAAAACAAGGAATGGATAGGTTGAGTGTGCAGCCGAAACACAGCACTGGAACAGAGACAGAAGAACAATGCAAAACTGGGGGCTCGTTTGAGGCCAATTTGATGGAGTGACATTTACCGTTTTAATTTTTCACATTATGTATTAAAGCTGGAAACAAATGTGACTGTTATGCCGGGAAAAGCAGATATAGTTCCTAAAATTGGTTGAACTGTTACAATGGAGACACATCACTTGGGCTCGTTTGTTTCTGGAAGGGATATAGTGGACATGGGAAGAATAGTAGCAATCTCTCAGCCAATGACTTCACACTTAATGTAAATGTAGAGAGCACCACACAATCATTCAGGTACCACACAAACTACATATCAATCCACTCAACAACTTAAAGATCCATAATCTGGACCAATTTGCAAAGTGCATCGATAGTTCCTTTCGGGCATTTCCTTTTTTTTTAACATCGGTTTTAATGGAATTCAGAGAATGTTTAATTTAGTTAGCTTATAAATTGCATTCGGAATTAGCACACTGGAAGAAAGGGCTGTTTCATACAGGCAAAGAAAAGTAATCCTTGTGATCTTAACATGAAAATCTATTCTACTGAATTGCACCACAGTCCAAAAAGCTACAGAGGCGCTACATGGGTACTCTTACGGATGTCTGAGCTGTTGTTCCTATTCCCTGAGCTTTCAGGTAAGCAAGCCATTTAGCAGAGACATTTCCAATGCACATGATGCAGCGGGATTTCAGTGTGGTGTTTTTAGGCTTTACTCCGATACTTGCCTTGTGCTCAGCGTCAAGGACCATTCCTGTAGGTGCACTCCCACTTCTCCACGAGCGGAAAGTATGACTGTACACACACTTTCCCGTACTCGAGCACTGCCCGGGGTGGGTCAAATAGAAACCCTCATTACTGTACTTGGCATTACTGGATCTAACAAGTCCTCTCGTTACCTCCCAGATTTTGGATAACGGAAGAACAAGCCACATAAGCTACAGAGCCAGTTTATTAAAAAGTACAGATAAGCAACAACAAGATCCAATGCAGCAACCTACACTATTTTTTTTTTGGAAACAGCACAATTATCTGCCACTCCTTCCCAGGTATAAATAATAAAAGATCCAACACTTTTCTAACGCCACGGATAAAACTAAACCTGGACCTGTAACTCTTACGTGTGGGGATCAGACAGCTATTGGACTACCTCTGCAGAAGGTACAGGGAATTATACATTGTAAATTCCTGAATCGATATTTGGATTTAATTTTGCCAAGTCATCCATCATGCTGTAGTTGCAATTTCTGGTCACAAAGTGGCTCCGTGGAATGAGTTTGTTGTATTGAATGTCTCACCCGCTCTACGTCTTGTACACAAAAAAAAATCGTATTCCTCAACTGACTATCTCAATCATGCTGACAGCAACCCAGTATCAGACAGACGAAGCTCACAGTAAGACAGTACTTGGTCCTTCCAATACTCCCTTAGACGCATCTCAGCCTCATTAGGGCCTTGCAAATTTATCCAACTCTTCGCGCAAATGTAATAGCACTACAAATCTGAGAATGTGTAATGTTACAAAAAAACACAAAATAAAATTAATTGCAAATCCTGTTGACAAAATCATGTTAAAATTAATGTGTTATTTTTTTTTTTAAATTGAGTTTAAAAGCACATTTGCTTACTGTGGCTTTTTAATTGGAGTAAAAATGGGACTTTGGTTTGGGTATGTATTTTTTTTAAATTCATTTACGGGATGTGGGCGTCGCTGGCGAGGCCAGCATTTATTGCCCATCTTTAATGAGAAGGTGATGGTGAGCAGCCACACTCCGTGTGGTGAAGGTACTCCCACAGTGCTGTTAGGGAGGGAGATCCAGGATTTGACCCAGCGACGATGAAGAAACGGAGATATATTTCCAAAGCCTTTCCACCATCTACAAAGGCACAAGTCAGGAGTGTGATGAAATACTCTCCACTTGCCGAGATGAGTGCAGCTCCAGCAACACAAGAAGTTCAACACCATCCAGGACAAAGCAGCCCCATTGATTGGCACCCCATCCAGCTCCTTAAACATTCACTCACTCCATCACCGACTTACTGTGGCTGCAGTATGTACCATCTGCAAGATGCACTGCAGCAACTTGCCAAGGCTCCTTCGGCAGCATCAGTGGGGAGTATTCCATTCCCACAATCTCTACCACCTAGGGGGACAAGGGCAGCAGGAACCACTGCAAGTTCCCCTACAAGTCACACACCATCCTGGCTTGAAAATATATCGCTATTCCTTCATCACCACTGGGTCAAAATCATGGAATTCCCTTCCCAACAGCACATCACAGACGGCAGCGGCTCAAGATGGCAGCTCACCACCACCACCTTCTCAAGGGCAATTACTAATTGGAAAAAATGCTGGCCTTGCCAGTGATGGCCACAACCCATGAATAAATACAACAAAAAAGTCAGGATGGTGTGTGACTTGGAGGGGAACTTGGAGGTGGTGGTGTTCCCCGGCACCAGCTTAAAAAAAAGTGTTGATGGATATGTGGGCGTCGCTGCCAAGGCCAGCATTTATTGCCCATCCCTAATTGCCCTCGATAAGGTGGTGGTGAGCCACCTTTTTGAACTGCTGCAATCCACGTGAAGAAGATACTTCCATATTGCAGTTAGGGTGGGAGTTCCAGGATTTTAACCAACAACAATGAAGGAACAATGATACATTACCAAGTCAGGATGGTGAGAGTCTTTGGAGGGGAACTTGGAGGTGATGGCGTTCCCTTGCGCCTGCTGCCCTTGTTCTTCTCGGTAGTAGAGGTTGCAAGTATGGCAGGTACTGCTGAAGAAGTCTTGGCAAGTTGCTGCAGTGCATCTTGTAGATGGTACACATTGCAGCCACGGTACACCGGTGGTGGAGGGAGTGAATGTTGAAGGTGGTGGCTTGGGTGCCAATCAAGCGGGGTGTTTTGTCTTTGATGGTGTCGAGCTTCTTGAGTGTTGTTGTAGTTGCACTTATCCAGGAGTGGAGAATATTCCATTCAACTCCCAACTTGTGCCTTGTAGATGGTGGAAAGACTTTCGGGAGTCAGGAGGTAAGACACTCACTGCAGAATACCCAACCTCTGACCTGCCCTTGTAGCTACAGTATTTATGTGGCTGGTCTCGTTAAGTTTCTGGTCAATGGTGACCCCCAGGATGTTGATAGTGGGAGAATTTATGATGGTAATGCCATTGAACGTTATGAGCCGGTGGTTAGACTTGTTCTGTGGTGGCTGTCTTCACCTGTTGGAGATGATCTTTGCCTGGCACGTGTGAGACACGAATGTAACTTGCCACTTATTAGCCCAAGTTTAAATTGTCCAGGTCTTGCTTCATGCAGGCACAGACTGCTTCACTATCTGAGCAGTTGTGAATTGAACTGAACACTACAATTATCAGTGAATATCCCCACTTTTGATCCTATGATGGAGGGAAGGTCATTGATGAAGCAGCTAAAGATGGTTGGGCCGAGGACACTGCCCTGCAGCAATACCTGGGGCTGTGATGATTGACCTCCAACCATCACAATCATCTGCCTTTGTGCTAGGTATGACTCCAGCCAGTGGAGAGTTTACCCCAATTCCCATTAATTTCAGTTTTACGAGGCCTCCTTGATGCCACATTATCAAATGCTGCCTTTATGTCAAGGGCAGTCATTCTCAACTCACCTCTGGAATTCAGCTCTTTTGTCAATGTTTGAACTAAGGCTGTAATGAGGTCTGGAGCAGAGTGGTCCTGGCAGAACCCAAACTGGGCATCAGTGAGCAGGTTATTGGTGAGTAAGTGCTGCTTGAGAGCAGCAGTGTCAACGACTCCTTCCATCATTTTTCTGATGATTGAGAGTAAACAGATGGGACTGCAATTGGCCGGATTGAATTTTCCTGCTTTTTGTGGACAGGACATACCTGGGCAATTTACCACTTTGTTAGATAGATACATACATACGAGTGCTGCAGTTGTACTGAAAATGTTTGGCTGGAGGTGTGGCTAGTTCTGGAGCACAACTTTTTAAATTCTCTTTCCTCTCTATACCAAACAGAACTCCAACATCTGATAACCACTGAAATGATTTTGCCTCTGTCTGGCTGTGGAGGGCTAGGGTATGTGTCACCTGATCACATTCATACAAGGGAAAGCAAATCAGAGCCTGGGTTAGGTGAGGCAGCAATATTCTCAAGCCTCGGACTGGAATTGAGGGGTAAGGGGCCGGGCCCTGGGATACAGTTATGTCTGTATTAGTATTGTTGCTATATGCTATTTGTATTTATTATAACTAGGCTCCAGTTTTGAGTGTACGTTGGTGGACTAAACATTGCTTGATGCCCAACGACATTTCTGTTGGCAGCAAAGATTTCAGAAGGAAAAGTTGGGCTGCACAATCTCTCAACTTTATTCATAGAAACCATACAGATTACAGCACAGAACGTGGCCATTCAGCCCGTCGAGCCTATGCCGGCTCTCTGCAAGAGCCCTTCAGCAAGAGCCCTTCAGCTAGTCCCACTCCCCTGCCCTTTCCCCGTAGCCTTGCAATTTGTCTTCTTTCAGGTACTTATCCAACTCCCTTTGGAACGTGGCAATTGAATCTGCCTCCACCACCCTTTCAGGCAGTGCATTCCAAATCCTAACCACTCACTGTGTAAAAAGTATTTCTTTTGACAATCACCTTGAATCTGTGTCCTCTGGTTCTCAACCCTAATGACAATGGGAACAGTTTCTCTCTACCTACTCTGTCTGGACCCATGATTTTGAACACCATCAAATCTCCTCTGAACCTTCTCTGCTATGAGGACAATGCCAGTTCCTCCAGTCTATCCTTGAACTGAAGTGCCTCATCCCTGGAATCATTCTCGCAAATCTTTTCTGCACCCTCTCGTAAGGCCTTCACATCCTTCCTAAAAGTATGGTGTCCAGAATTGGACACAATACTCCAGTTGAGGCCAAACCAGTGTTTTATACAGGTTCATCAAAATTTCAACGCTCTGGCACTCTATACCTCTATTCATGAAGCCCAGGATCCCCTAAGCTTTTTTTAAAACTGCTTTCTCAACCTGCCCTGCGACCGTCTCTCTGTTCATGCACTCCCTTTAGGATTGTACCCTTTAGTTTATACTTCCTCTCCTCATTCTTTTTACCAAAATGTATCACTTCACACTTCTCTGCCTTAAATTTTATCTGCCATGTGTCTGTCTTCTTAACGTCTATTATGATCCTCCTCACTATTCACTATACTTCAAAGTTTTATGTCATCTGCAAATTTTGAAATTGTGCCTTGTACACCCACATCCAAGTCATTAATATATAATCAAGAAAAGCAGTGGTCCTAGAACTGACCCCTGGGGAACACCACTGTGTACCTTCCTCCAGTCTGAAAAACAACCGTTCACCACTACTCTCTGTTCCTGTCACTTGGCCAATTTCGTATCCATGCTGCCATTGTCCCATTTATTCCATGGGTTTCAATTTTGCCGGCAAGCCCATCATATGGCACTTTGTCGAACTCCTTTGGGAAATCCATGTATATCACGTCAATCTCATTGCTCCCATCAATCTTTTGTTACCTCATCAAAAATCTCAATCAAGTTGGTTAAACACAATCTGCCTTTAACAAATCCGTGCTGGCTTTCCTTAATTAATCCACAATTGTCCAAGTGACTTAATTTTGTCCCTGATTATTGTTTCTAAAAGCTTCTCCACTACTGAGCTTAAACTGACTGGCCTGTAGTTGCTGGGTTTATCTTTACACCTTTTTTGAACAAGGGTGTAACATTTGCAATTCTCGAGTTCTCTGGCATCACCGCCGTTTCCAAAGAGGATTGGAATATTATGCCCAGTACCTCCACGATTTCTTTCTTCATTTCTCTCAGCGTCCTATAATGCATCCCATCTGGACCTGATGACTTATCTACTTTAAGTACAGCCAGCCTTTCTAGTACCTCGTTTTTATCAATTCTTATCCCATCCACGATCTCCTCTACCTCCTCCTTTATGATGACTATGGCAGCACCTTCTTCCTTGGTGAATGCAGATGCAAAGTATTCATTTGGTACCTCAGTCATACCGTCTGCTTCCATGTGTAGCTCTCCTTTTTACTATTTATATGCCTATAGAAGACTTTTGGATTACCTTTTATGGTAGCTGCCATTCTATTCTCATACCCTCTCTTGGCCCCTCTTTCTTTTTCACTTTTCCTCTGAACTTTCTTTTTTTAACCTGACTATCAGATGTATTCTTGACCTGTTTCACCTTACTGTCTATCTATTTCATCATCCAGGGAGCTCTCACTTTAGTTGCCCTATCTTTCCCTCTAGTGGGAATGTACCCGAACGATTTCCTCTTTAAAGGCAGCCCATTGTCCCACTGCAGTTTTCCCTGCCAATCTTTGATTCCAATTTACCCGGGCCAGATCCGTTCTCATCCCACTGAAATTTGCCTTCCTCCAATTAAGTATTTTTACTCTAGATTTCTCCCCGTCCTTTTCCATAGCTGATCTAAACCTTAGGATACTATGATCACTGTTCCCTTGATCCACTTGACCTACCTCATTCCTCAGAACAAGCATTGCCTCCTTCCTCATTGAGCCAGAAACATACTGATCGAGAAAGTTCTCCTGAACACACTGCAAAAATTCTGCCCCCTCACCACCCATGTGGTCAGTCATATGTAAAGCAGATCGAATTGAGGGAAATATGGCCTCCGACATGTTTCATGGCATTATCCGCATTTGAACATGAGATGTAATGGGTGAGTGATGGACCCTGGCATAAAACACTGAAAATTCAGTGGAGTAGCCCTCAGAGGTTTCTTCACAGACTAGCCTGTGCAATCACTTTCAATGCATGGTTGTGCACAAGTCCCATGAGAATCAATAATGCATTCTTTAAATGTTATTATCCAGTTGCAGCTTGTAAGCTACCGTCTATCTCACTGCAACAGGCCTAGTTTCCGGCCTTGGTTTAACTCAAATGCTGGCAGAGGCTGGCAAGTCCACCTGCATCGTGCTAATGACCCAAGGGTGAAGTTGGCTGGAGTCAATGGGCATCTCCATGGTCCAGGGGAGGGGGGTGGTGGGGAGAGAGTTCTGCCCCTCCAGAGTCAGTAGCTCAAAAACAAACTATTTGGCAAAAGATATTGGAACAAAATGTTTTTGCTTTTTAATTAATCTTTCTGGTCAGTTTTATGTTACTTGGTTCTTGAATGATACCTTTGGAAAAAGATTGAACAACTTGATTACTCAGTTTTGTTCCAGTTAAGTCATTCCTCATTAGCATTTTGTGCAACCTGCTAAACTGCTTTCCATTTGTTCACATTTAGTCATTATATTTGAATGGCTCAAATAACTACTATTAAGTCACATTTTCTTTGCCCCACTGGCCTGTGCTGGATTCAAGACTTTTAATTATAGACACATTCACTCATTCCAGCCATCTGGGATACTGTGTTTTATTTGATGGATATCTGTGGCCCATTTTAAATCCTTTCTGTATTTGTCTTTTACCATCCTATTAATATAAAACTTTCAATCTAAGTATTATAATATTACGTACAAGTTAAAGAAAATGCTAAATAAAACCAGCAAAAGAGAGCGTCATTGACGATAATTTAATGCTTCTTTTATACTGTCCATTTTTGTTGGTAGCATGTTCTCCTGGGCTGTGGCTTCACAGTAAAAGTGCAGTTTAAAACAGGTAAATGTGCATCAACTTGCCGAGAACAAAACCATCTCGAAAAAGATGATCTAATACTGGTGGTCAAAGCATAATATAGGGTACATGATTGTTTTGGATCATTTAAATGTCATGAGCTTTTGACTCTTTGGCTAATGGAAAGCCCAGCCTGCAAGTTAACCACAAATGACAGACTTTTGTCTACTGCTGAGACAGAAAACATAAAAAGGTAAACTGGAACAGTGACAAGCCACAGACTTGTGTCGATTGCTAGGGGAAAAAAACCAGAAAAAAACAGGAAAGAACAGGAAAGTTCGTGACTTGGACACAGAAGGCTCATTTTACCTCAGAGCTGTATAAAGAAAGAACGAACTGTGCCATCGGGAAGAGAGGGCACATGAAGACGACAAGGAATAATCAGTGGTGGGCACTCCCAGGCTCTCCTCCAGAATGAGGGTCTGGTCAATCCCTATTCTGAAACCAGTTCCCACTTGAGAATTATTCAGATCCGTTGCTTATTGTTGTTTGGCAATCGAATAATGTGTTTAATAATCTTAGTGCCAGTTTCTGTGGTGGTTGTCTTCATTCAAAGTTACAACGAGTAATAGGGTTATTTCCCTAAATATAGGGACAACTTATTAATAATAATAATAATCCTACATTAACTGCAATTTAAAAGTGGACCCCTCCAAAAGCAAAAATAAAAAAGCCTCCATCAACCCATTGGGAAGACTGACGCCATTGTCCCCGCCACAAACTCCGTCCTTAGTCACCGACTCCATCGCTCTCTCTGGCAACTGTCCGAGACTGAAATCAGACTGTTCGCAACCTTGGCCCCGAGATGTGCTTCTGACCACATATCCACGCCATCAGCAAGACCGCCTATTTCCACTTCGAACACTGCCCGACTCCGCCCCTGCCTCAGCTCATTTGCTGCTGAAACCCTCATCCGTGCCTTTGTTACCTCTAGACTGAAGTATTCCAACACATTCCCCCCTGCTGGCCTCTCACATTCTACCCTCCGTAAACTAGAGGTCATCTAAAACTCTGCTGCCCATGTCCTAACTCACACCAAGTCCCGTTCACTTATCATCCCTGTGCTCGCTGACCCCTACATTGCTACCCGGTCAAGCAACACCAAATTTAAAATTTGCAATCTTGTTTTCAAATCCCTTCACGCCTTCGCCTATCTCTAACTTCCTCTAGCCCTAACAACCCTTTGAGATATCTCTGCACCTCCAATTCTGGCCTTATGCGCATCCCTGATTTTAATCGTTCCACCACTGGGGCCCGTGCTTTCAGCTGCCGAGACCCTAAGCTCTGGAATTCCCTCCCTAAACCTCAGCACCTCTCTCTTCTCCTTTAAGACGCTCCTTAAAACCTACCTCTTTGACCAACCTTTTGGTCATCTGCCCAAATATCTACTTCGTTGGCTTGGTGTCAAATTTTGTTTAATAACGCTCCTGCCAAGTGCCTTGGGACATTTTGCTGTGTTAAAGGTGCTATATAATTACCCGTCGTTATTGTTGTAATACCATTCTCATTTTAATGATTTTAAAAAGATTGCCTAATCATCTGTTTTCAATCATTAGAAACCTCATCAATAGTGAGCCAGCATGCAGCACTCTGGATATGCTGCAGTTTAATGCAGATATCTAACATCTAACTACACTATGGTGCAGTGAACATGCGTCTCCTTCTGTGGCCTCCTTTTTTTCCTCCATTTAGAAAGTCCACTCGGAAAATAGAGGGAAAAAAACACACCAAGTAACCAAAGGTTCGACACTACAAAAATATAGCTCATCTCGCAGGACACTATGTGCCTTTGATATTTAATGATGCTCTGACTCAATTTCTTGTGTGATGCAGTTATTTCCTGGCTTGTGATACAGAAACAAAAATACACAGATTATGCTTCAAATTTGGATGATTTCTGCAACAGTATTTTAATAAACATTCACCTCCCAATAAATCCAAATCACCTCCTATTCAAGATCCAAAAGATAACGAGCTGGATTTTGCTGAGAGTGGCACCAACCGTTGGTTAAATTGCACTTGCCACAGGCTTTTGCAAGGCACGTTGCTGTCAAAGGGACATTCAAACAGTGCGGCGCTCTCTACAGGCACCTGGGACCTGTTTGAATAAGGCAAGCAACTGTGCATCTCCTTCATCAATCAGATTGAGGAATTGTTAATGAGCAGCGCAGAGTCTGAACCAGAGAAAGTGTCAGTTAAAATATTTAATTCAATGTCAAATCAGATAGAGATAGCACAATAAAGAATGGGAAAGAAAGATTGGGTTAAGAGAGATAAGATACAGAAAGAAAAAGTAAAAAAACATTTCAAATAATTAAAATCTGAAGGAATGCGACTCCATGCTTGTTGGTCTTAATATTCAGTGCCAGAGAGGTTGTTTAGTAGTAATTAAGACTTAGCACACCATTAAAAAGGAGACTTAAACTAGAAAGATCTGACTTTTTAAAATCTAATTTAGTCCATATCTGTGACGTCAGTACAATAACTTGTCGCCATTCAATACACTTGAATGGGGAGCTAAGCCGCGAGATGCCATTTTCGCGCAGCTTAGAGAGGATCAGTGCATCTCGGACAGCAACTTCCGCATTTTCGCATTTACCTGCGGATGTGCACTTGCCGGAAGTTGATTTGCACATAAACAACAGTAATCCTCATCATTATTTTCACAACAAAATCCAGCCCGATGATTCACTCAGTTCAGCACATCTTCAGCCTTTCTGTATTTGCTTTAGACTCAAGTTCAATACTCTCCTTGCTGACCGGTTAGCTCCACCCTACACCAACTCTCGCCTTTCATGCCTGTCCTCACCCACCTCCACTGGTTTCCTATCCCCTAGTGCATAGGTTTCAAACCTGTCGTGCAAGGAGCTAACGGACTTCTTGGTGAATGAGATTGAGACCATCCAGTCAGTTGCCTTTACCGCTTCATGTTGCCCCAAGGTTCCCAACTACCTGACCCCCGAACCCACTAATCTTCCCACATCTCCCTTCATGCCATCGTCAATTTCATCTTGAGAGACCCACAAGCTGCTCCCTTGACTTCATTTGCACCAAACTGCAGACCATTCAACTCCCCTTCCTCATCCCCGTGCTAGCTGACATTGTAAGTGGTCCTCTCTCAAGTACTGCCACCCTCCCTTTCAAAACTGCCATTATCACCCCTCTCCCAAAATAAAATACTCTCAACTCCTTTATCCTTGCAAACTACTACCCCATCTCCAACCTCCTTGTTGTTGCATCCCAAATTAGTGTTCACCTTTCCAGTAACTCAATGTTTGAATCTCTCCACACCTGCCACAATCTTAATCAAAGTCACAAATTACATCCTCGTCCTTCTAGATCTCTCTGTCGACTTCAACAGTTGGTCACATCCTCCTCCACCAACACGTTTTCTTGCTAATCAGCTGAGTGGGACTGCCTTTGCTTAATTCTGCTCTTACCTAGCTAATCCAAAGCATCTGCAGCAATGGCTTCTCTTCCCACCCTTACACTGTTACCTTGTGAGTCCCTCAAGGATCTATCTTCGACCCTTCCTCTTCCTCATCGACATGATCCTCCTTAGCGACATCATCTGAAGACACAAGATCAGGGTCCACAAGTACACTGACGACACCAAGCTCTACCTCCACCACCTCTCTAGCCTCTGTTGACATGCTCAACGGACATGATCTTTACGGCGAGACAACTGCGAGAGAAATGCAGGGAACATCAACCCTTATACATGGCCTTCTTTGGCCTTATAAAGGACTTCGACACTGTTAACTGCGAGGGACTATGGAGCGTCCTCCTCCATTTCGGCTGCCCCCAAAAGTTTGTCGCCATCCTCCGCCTGCTCCACGACGACATGCAAGCCATGATCCTGACCAACGGATCTACCACAGACCCAATCCATGTCCGGACCGGGGTCAAGCAGGGCTGCGACATCATGCCAACCCTCTTCTCGATCTTCCTCGCTGCAATGTTCCACCTCACACTCAACAAGCTGGAGTGGAACTAAACTACAGGACCAGTGGGAACCTGTTCAACCTTCGTCGTCTCCAGGCCAGATCCAAGACCGTTCCATCCTCTGTTGTCGAGCAAGTCAGTCAACATCTTCACTGAGGCTGACGAAAGCATGGGCCTTACACTAAACATCCGTAAGTCAAAGGTCCTCCACCAACCTGACCCCACCACACAGCACTGCCCCCCCAGTCATCAAGATCCATGGCGCAGCCCTGGACAACGTGGACCACTTTCCATAACATCGACGATGAGGTTCAACACCGCCTCCAGTGCGCCAGCGCAGCCTTCGGCCGCCTGAGGAAGAGTGTTTTCGAAGATCAGGCCCTCAAATCTGGCACCAAGCTCATGGTCTACAGGGCTGTAGTGATACCCATCCTCCTGCATGGCTCAGAGACGTGGACCATATACAGTAGACACCTCAAATCGCTGGAGAAATATCACCAACGCAATCTCCACAAGATCCTGCAAATCTCCTGGGAGGACAGACGCACCAACGTTAGTGTCCTCAATCAGACCAACGTGCCCAGCGTCAAAGCACTGACCACATTCGACCAACTCCGTTGAGTGGACCACATTGTTCGCATGCCTGACACAAGACTACCAAAGCAAGCGCTCTACTCGGAACTCCTACAAGGCAAGCAAGCCCCAGGTAGGCAGAGGAAACGTTTCAAGGACACCCTCTCAGCCTCCTTGATAAAATGCAACACCCCCACTGACACCTGGGAGTCCCTGGCCAAAGACCACCCTCAGTGGAGGAAGAGCATCCGGGAGGACGTTGAGCACCTTGAGTCTCGTCGCAGAGAGCATGCAGAAAGCAAGCAGAAGGAGCATACAGCAAACCAGACTCCCACCCACCCTTACCTTCAACGACTGTCTGTCCCACCTGTGACAGAGACTGTAATCCCCGAATTGGACTGTTCAGTCACCTAAGAGTGGAAGCAAGTCTTTCTTGATTTCGAGGGACTGCCTATGATGATGATGAGCCTCTGTTAACATGCTGTTTGTCTGATATCCAGTCTTGAAGGAGCTGCAAGTTCCTCCAGTTTAACATGTAGAAGATCAAAGCTATGGTCTTCGGCCCCTGCCACAAACCTTGCAACCGATTCCATCCCCATCCAGGCCACCGTTTCAACTAAATCCACAACGTTGCTCTCGCCCCTGCACGCTGAACTACACTGGCTCAGAGTTCTCCAATGCCTTCAATGTAAAATTATTATTCTTTTGTTTAAATACCTTCATGGCCTTTACTTTTCCTTATCTCTGAAACCTTCTCCAGCCCCACAACCTTCTGAGAAGTCTGTGTTCCTCCAGACCTCGTGAAACCCCAATCTATTCTGCTCGCCACTGGCATCCGTGTATGCAGCTGTTAAGCATTATGCTCTGGAATTTCTTCCCTAAACACCTCTACCTTTCCATCTCACTCTACTGCTTCAAGACGCTCATTAAACCCACCTGTTGACCAAGCTTTGAGTCATCCCTCCAAATATATCCTTCTTTGACTTGGTATCAATTTCTGTGATGCCTTGGGACGTTTTTCTACATGAAGCCTGGACAAACTGGAGTTAGATTTCGTAGAGCAGAGACGGCTGTGTGTTGATCTTACTGAGTGAAGAGTTGAAAATAATGAAGGGAGATAGAGAACAACTATTTCTCCTAGCAAGGGAACTAAAAAACCAAGGGGGTGCAATATTAAAATACCCTGTCAAAAGTGAATCTAGGAAGAAAAAATATTCACACAAAAAGAATTGAGAGAAAATGGCATGTGCTGGCCTGACTATGCAGAATTAATTGAGGTGCTTAAAAGGAAGACAGGTATATTCAGGGATATGGAGAAAGAACAGATAATTGAGAATTAAAAAGGTGAACAACTGATATAATGGATGAGTAAACTCAATATGAATGGCCTAATCTCACTCAAATGTTTCCAGCTAATTATAATTAAAGAGGAAAGAAAGTCTTGAAGGAGCAATTCTTTTTAAAGGTATTTGCAATTCACAATGGAAAAAACCACCAACTCTCCAGATAACTAAATACCTTCAATAAAAACTTAGCAAATAGAGGGGGGGGGAAAAAAGTGGAACCCCCTAATCCTAAACAGTGAGGAAAGGATATGCTGTACAGCTTTGTATTATCGATTGAAGACACCCAAACTTAGCGGAGATGCACTAAGTGGTTTCAGTTCCACATTAGTCCATTTCTTCCACAACAGCTGGTACTGTCATCAAATGTTGCTTGTCAGCATCAACCAATGCCAATTACACAGCAACGATCAAGTCTCATCCAAAACTCTAGCATCTTGGCATCAGGCCAGCTCCAGAGACCATGCTGAGTTAAGGAATGGTACATGTGGATGTCATACAAGAAAAATAGCTGAAGTCTGGAGGGGAGGAAGGAAGGAAGAATAAAAATTTATCAACTTTGCTCACTGTTAATTGTGTGAAGGCTCAGCTTTCTAAAATGAAATCACAATGCATGTTCCTAGATTTCTACGGTGTACCGATCTAAAGTACCACCCAACATTTACCTTCACTTTGACTTCAGAAAATTATATCCCTGCAAACCACAGGCATGTCAGAACGTTCATTACATTTTCTGCACCCAACATGGTTTTCTTGCTCCCATGAGATTATACCCAATGACTGACACTATCCAGCTGTGCAACACAGCTAAGTTTCACAATGGTAATGTTGTGTAGGGTACGAGAGAGGAGAAAGTGCTTTTATGTCATACTAACTATGCAGAGATGAATTACAGACACACATGAATCCATCTTAAATGACTAATCGCAACCAGACATGCTGTGAAAATTTACTCCAAAACATCCTTTAATCTTTATGCGTTTTAAGAAACAATTCTACTTAAACACTTCATTTGTTTTCTTTTTTTCAGACAAGCAAATCTGTTATACAGCAAAACCTTTATTGTTCAGCAAATTGCTTCTCAAGACAACTGATGATTGTTCGTCCGAACAATCCAATTTTTGGGAGTGTGGCATTTTGTCATGATGAAACAAGGATATATGGGAAAAGAAAACCCCATTTGGCTCATCAACCTGCCCCTTCCGCAAAGCCTACCACAGACTCGAGATGAATATTTAATTCCCTGGGGACAGCTTGTGTGTAAATACTCCAGTCTCACTTGAAACCAACTAATTTGGTGTACTCCAGTCTGTCCTTACAATCCGATGCCAGTAATTTCCGCAAGGATTCTCACGATTGTCCGCCATAACTTTAGCAGACAAGTGGTGGAACTTTAGTTTCCACTGATCTTCCTCCGAAGTTAGCGGTTGATGGGTAGAATTTCCATAGGGGTTCCCCAAAGTCTGAACCTTTCCCGTTTGTGGATATGCTTTTAACATAAGGTGCCCAAAACTGCGCACACTATTCCAAAATATTGGCACAAGTCAAATGTTCTCAAAACAGAACTCAATACTCGGTCCACTTGAGAACACCTTCACTTTGGCTGGAAACTTTCAGTAATTACTCACGACACCTAAATTATTTTCCTTCACCAGCTTCATTAATGAGCACTTTTCTCTCCTGTACGTGTTTGCCGTTTCAATATGAATGACCTATTTAATCTACATTAAAATTCACCTGCCATTCCTTAGCCCATTTACTTGTGGAACTTGATCAAACACCTTCTAAAATCCAAGAACGTTATATACGCAAAATAGCCTCATCCACTGCTTTAATTACTCCTTCAAGATATTCCATAAGATTATTGTGCCATGACCTACTGCTTCTAAATACATCACTTCATTCCATAAAGTATGTTTGCGCAGAGCACTGAGATATGGCACTATATAAATGCAAATATTAGAAGTTGCCTTTAAATTCAGGCTAACTACTGTTTATGACCTTGGTTCTCTTTAGATAAGCATCAACAGCACCCCATACAATGCTCTCAAGCACTTTCTCCATTACAGATGTTGGGCTAATTAGTCTGTAAAATCCAGATTCACTTTTTTCAGGTCAGTATTTATTGTCTCCAGTCCTCAGCTAAGACTTGTGTTTATTGGGTCGCTAAAAACATTTAGCATAGCATCACCTATTTTCTTGAGGATTTTGAAGTGTACCCTTGGACCTTGGAGATTTATCCCTGCACATTTCTTCACAGTTACTGAAGCCTACTTACGTCACAGATTCCTGAGCAAAAAATATTTCTTCTACTTTCTACTTAACTATCCAGAGAGCTCTTTGTATACTCACACCTCATTCAATTCCTCCAGACAGAAACTGAGTCAGTTACAAAAAGTCAACAGCAAAAACAGCAGAAGGTCAAAAAGGAGAAACTAAAAAGGTGAAAACATATTACTATCAGTTTGTAGCTCACCTGTTGGTCTTCAACTTTCAAACTTTTATTGCAAGTCTCATTTTGGAGCTTCTTCACAAATGGATTCATTTGAAAGATTTAGTTGTCAAAATTGCCATGATTCTAATGATCTAAACTGAGAAATTCTAGTTTCTGTGCACTCTGCATGGCCTGCTCAGAACATACACTAACTGCAGTTGGCCTTGGCTCAGTGGCAGCATCCCCACCTCAGTCATATCACAAGTTCAGGCCCTACTTTAGCGACTTGAGCTCATAATCTAGGCTGACACTTCAGTGCAGCACCGAGGGAGCGATGCACTGCTGAGGTGCCGTTTTTCGGACGAGAAAATAAACCAATGCTCTATTGGCCATATTCGGTTGGTATAAAAAGATGCCACAGCACTATCTGAAGAGCAGTTAAGTTCTCCTAATGTCCTGAGCAACATTATGCCTCAACCAAGATCGCTAAAACAGATTATCTGGTCATTTACCTTATTGTTGTTTGTGGCATCTTGCTATACACAAATCAGTTGCCACATTTCCCTAGATTATAACAGCAACTACACTTGAAAAGTGCTAGATTGTTGGATGTCCTCAGGATCTGAAAGAAGTTGTATAAATGCAAGCTCTTTCTTTATTTCCCTGAGCTAACTATGAGAAGGACATGCAATTTTCCCCACCCAATGTCAGAGAGGCTTCCCACAATGCCACACACCCGGTGTCTGGGAACTCAGAATAGCAGACGAGGTGGAAGGAAATATTAAAACTGTGAATCCACCATTCCATACCGTTATGCATTAGTATGACAACACATTGCATTACAAGGTTTTAATTTCTCTCTTAAGCACTACAACCATTGTTATCCAAGGCCATAGGTAATTATTTGAAAACAAGGCCTGAAGCAGTGATAAATTCTTAAACATGATGCCCAACGTTGCTTAATTTCTTCGAAGAATGACTGCATTTCTACCTCCATTTGAAGAAATATTTTCTATGTCGCATGTATATATGAGACAGGAAAATGAAACATTTTGCTATCACTGAATTTTATTTTGCACGCACAGGTAGATTTTTCAATTTCTTTTACTCCTTAGATACATTGAGGTTTGGGTTACAGGAATTTGGTGCATGGACAACCTATAGCAATGGGCTCCTTAAAATGTCTTTCCCCATTTAAAATAATTTAACAAAAATTTAAAAGATTAAAACCAAAATAAATCTGTTCTCGCACACTAAGCAAAGATTGGGCCCAAATTTCCCCAACCCCTTTTTTCAGCGCACTCTCCAGAGATGCGCCGACTTTATGCGCTGGAAACGATGCCGATAAACTTACTCACATTTCTGGCCGCTCTGCTGTGTCTCTCCCGGGTCCTGGCACGGCGCTCCTCGTGGAGTGGGGGGGGGCGGAGCTACAGTCCTGCGCCGAACAGTGCCGGCAGCTGCACGCATGCGCAGTAGAGCCGTCGTGCATGCGCAATAGCTCCTTCCCATAATTATGATGATGATGCCTGCAGAACACGTCCCTCCCCTATCCCAGGCTGAATGGCCGGCCGCTGAGGGCTGCAAGAAACAGGTTGGTGCAACTGAGTTCTGATCGGGGCGAGAGAGGGGGAGAGTTTGGTCATCTTTGGCTGCAGTCTAGTGGTTTGGAGGATAGCTCGTCATGTAGCGACATTGCTTGCCATGCTGGGCTGGCTTTGCGTTCGTTTGGTTCGGTGGCGGTTTACCAAAGAGTCTCTGCGGTGCCGTGTGTTTCGGTGTCCTTCCACACGTAGCCCGCCTGGCTCTAGCACACTTGCCGACGGCTGAGCGTGTGCCCAAGTCAGTCCCTGTTGCTGCTGCCTGCATGTGTGTGTTTCTCTCTCTCTCTCTCTCTCCCCCAAGTCCTCGCTGTCAGAAGCACAGACACACACACTGGGGGGCCCCGTTCCAGCATGCTATTGGAGGGCTCCCGGTGCTGCAGTAGGTGAGTAGAAACTTAATTTTTTATTTATTGATTTTTTTTTAAAAAATTATTAATTTTTTTGATTGATTTATTGGTTGATTTATTGATTTATTTATTATTGATGATGGCTCTTTATTTGTAAAAGAAGTGTTTAATGTTTGTAAACCCCCATTCCCCACCGCCCCCCCCCCCCCACCATCTCTCGTTCCCTACGCCTGATTTATAAGTGTAGGCAAGGTTTTTCTGAGCGTACGAAAATCTACACTTACTCCATTCTAAGTTTAGTTTGGAGTAAGTTTTCGCTGCCTAAACGTCCAAAACAGGCGTAAGTGGCTGGACATGCCCCCTTTTGAAAAAAAAAATCTGATGTAAAATGAAACTATTCTAACTCACTAGAAGTAGAGCAAACTAAATGCCGAGAATTGCAATTTCTAAGATACTCCATTCTAAACTAGTTGCTCCAAAAATATAGGAGCAACTCAGGCCGAAACTTGAGCCCTGAGTGTTAATGGAGTCGAAAACTCCATTACCATTGTATCATGTAACTACCAAGATGGTAGATGCTGAACTAGATTGCGTTTCTCAATTCTTATGTCCCTATGACCGAGCTGAGGAAGAAAATGCACACAGAGTCAAAGAAGGTGATATCAAGAAGAGTGACCAAAAAGAGATATTTTAATGGAGGTCTTGACTGAGTTGGTGGTGATGAGGTTAAGGGAGAATTCTAGAGCGTAGTATCCAAATGGTTGAAAGTATTGCTGCCAGTGGAAGAAGAGATGCACAAGAGACTAGAGCCTCAAGAATGGAGAGTGTTGGAGGGGGGCTTATAGAGATGGAGGAGGTTACAGAGATCTCGAGGGGCGGGAGCGCGAGTGGGAGAAGGCGGGGTGCAAGGCCATGGAGGTTAAACACCAAAGTGAGAATTTTACCTTTTTGAAGTGTTGGCCTGTGAGCCAAAGTCAGCCAGCAAGAATAATGGGCAAGTCGTGCAGGATATACTATGGGCAGCAAATTTTGGATGAGGTGAGGTTTATGAAAGGTGGAGGAATGGCAGCTGGCCAGGCGAGTATTCGAATACTTTAGTCAAGAAGTGACAAAAGCATGGATGAGTGTTTCAGTGGCTGATTAGCCCAGTTGGGGTGGAGGTTGGCGATGATATAGAGTTGCAATTAGGCAGTCTCTTATGATTGAGAGGATATGGGGTTCGGGGTTGAGAATGGAGGACGATAGTTTTGTCTGAATCCAGTTCCTGGTAGCTGTGTGCCCACAGCATAAACTGCCCCTATTTGTGCAGAAATTAGAAGTCACACTGGTGCAGCAAAGTTCTGCTGTACCTGAACTTTTTTAAAATTTGGGCGGGGGAGGAATGAGAATTTAAAAATTGAGGCGTTGTTTAACCGGGAGCCAATGTCGATCAGCGAGCACAGGGGTGATGAGTGAATGGGACTTGGTGCAAGTTAGGACACGGGCTGAGTTTTGGATGTCCTCAAGTTTACGTAGGGTAGAATGTGAGAGGTCAGCCAGGAGTGTGTTGGAGTAGTCAAGTCTGGATGAGAGTTTCAGCAGCAGATGAGCTGAGGCGGAGACGGGCAACGTTAGAGGTGGAAATAGGCGGTCTTTGTTATGCCGCGGATGTGTGGCCGGAAGCTCATTTCAGGGTCAAATATGACACCTAATTACAAACAGTCTGGTTCAGCCTCAAACAGCTGCTAGGGAGAGGGATGGTGTCAGTGGCGAGGGAATACAGTTTGTGGCGGGGACCAAAGACAATGCCTTTGGTCTTTCCAATATTTAATTGGAAAACATTTCTGCTCATCCAGTACCGGATGTCGGACAAGCAGTCTGACAATTTAGAGACCATGGAGGGGTTGAGCGAAGTGGTGGAGGGGTAGAGCTGGGTGTCGTCAGCATACATGTGGAAACGGACGTCGTGTTTTCGGATGATGTCGCCAAGGGGCTGCATATAGATGAGAAAGAGAGGGGGCCAAGGATAGATCCTATGGGGACACTGGAGGCAACAATGTGGGCGTGGGAAGACAAGCCGTTGCAGGTGATTTTCTGGCTACGATTCGATAGATAAGAATGGAACCAGGCAAATGCAGTCCCAGCCAGCTAGATGGTGGAGGAGAGGTATTGGAGAGGATGGAGTGCTCAAACGTATCAAAGGCTGCAGACAGGTCGAGAAGGAGGAGGAAGGATAGTTTATCTTTGTCAGTCACAAAGGATGTAATTTGTTACTTTGATGAAAACCGTACCCGTACTGTGGCAGGAGCGGAAACCACATTGAAGGGATTCAAGCATGGAGTTCCAGGAAAGATGGGCAGGATTTGGGAGGCGACAGCACGTTCAAGGACTTCAGAGAGAAAAAGGGAGGTTGGAGATGGGGCAATAGTTTGCAAGCATAGTAGGGTTAAGGGTTGTTTTTTTTGAGAAGTGGGGTGATAACGGCAGATTTGAAGGAGGGGACGACAGTACCTGAGGAGAGAGAACTGTTAACATGTCAGCTAAC
Source organism: Pristiophorus japonicus (assembly GCF_044704955.1). NCBI lineage: Eukaryota > Metazoa > Chordata > Chondrichthyes > Pristiophoridae > Pristiophorus > Pristiophorus japonicus. Next base: position 31,904,755 of record NC_091983.1, read on the forward strand.
ATGGGAGCCAGAAAAGGAAGTTGGGTGGTCAGCAGTTTAGTGGGAATAGGGTCAAGGGAGCAGGAAGTGGGTCTCATGGATAAGATAAGCATGAAGAGGTCAAGAGGGGAGGAGAGAGAGAAACTGGAGAGAGATGAGAGTTCAGGGCTAGGGCAGGGGGGAGCCTCAGAAGCAGTGTGGCTCAGTGGGCGAGGGAAAGGAAGGGAACTGGCAGAGGCAGCTGATCAGATGGTCTCAATCTTTTAGACAAAGAAGTCCATGAGTTCCTCACACGTTGTTGGAGATGAATGTGGTGGAGACAGGGGAGGGGGGTTTAAGATGGTGGTTAGAATTGTAATTGGGAATGTCAATGGAACAGAGACTACAGTACTACCTTAGCATAGGAGTTTACCCACTAATGTTATTCTGCTACAGAAGAGTATAGAACATGCATAAAGTTTGGAAAATCACTGAATTTAACAAAAAAATGTAAAATCAATTAGGTTGACTATTCCAATGCAAGCAATTACAGTTGAGCGTCCCGAATGCGGCAACCTCGGGGCCGAGGCCGAGCCGTTTTTTGCGTTTTTCCCAACGTCAGAAGCAGGGGGGGGGGGTTTGCTCTCCGAGGAGCTATTCGGTCACCCGTCCCGTCCAGGTGGTGGTGTTCGGGCGGGTCCTGCCGAGAAAGTGGTTTCGGGCAGGCCCCACCAAGGCTGTTGTCGGGCTGGCGGGCCCCGCCAAGGATGTTGTCGTCATCGGGCAGGGCCCCGCCAAGGAGGCATTCGGGCAGGCCAGCCCCACCGAGGTGGTGTTCAGGCGGGCCAGTGAAGAGGCCCCAAGGTAAGGGCGGCAAGGCAAGGCCCCGAGGTCGGGCAGCGACGAGGCCTTGAGGTTGGCAGGGTCATCCGGTCCGAATTCTGGAACATTTTACGGATTCCAGACGACCCTGCCATGGATTGTCCCGGAGTCCGGATCATTCCAGATTCTGGACACTCAACCTGTACCTTATTAGAGTTACGGCAACACTAAACCATTAATCTTAATTATTTAAGTGGAGAATCTGAGGTAAGTTTTGAGAAATTCCTGGTGCAAATTAAGACTTTGCATTTATGTAGTGCCTTTCACTTTGAGAACAACCTAAATTGCTTCATAGGCAATGAAGTACTGTTAAAGTGTAATCACTGTAGTAACGTAGTAACCAATTTGTGCACAGTAAGGTGCCACAAACAGCAATGACATAAATGAGCAGATAATCTGCTTTAATAATGTGTTATAAAGATACATATAGACCAGGAAAACACTTCGGCTCTTGTTCAACAAAGTGGCGTGTAATCTTTTACATGTATCCGAGAGGTCGGCATCTCTGACAGTGCAGCACTCCCTGATGATGCACTGAAGCACTCCCTCATACTGCACTGAATGTCAGCCTAGATTAAGTGCTCCAGTTTCTGGAGTGGGATTTGAACACAATCTTTTGACTCAGGTGAAAGTGCTGTGGCACTGAGGCAAAGCTGAAAATTCCAACCAATACCTTCTTGCTGCACCTTAGATGAACGACAACCCAAGTCAGCCGCAACACTTTCCAAGTGGCAATTTACAAGGAGTCACAGCAACATCGATTGAAGCAATTAAATCTTAAACATTGCTGCATTGTCTGTCCCTTCACAAGGACAATTTGCAGAATGTTCCCAGTTTGGTTCACAATCGTTGAGTTTCCATTCTTTTCATTGAAGTCAAAGAAACACTGCCAAAATCAAAGTGAAATAAGGAATCCTAAAATAAGTACGCAATGTAATAAACAGCTTAACCTTTACTCAAGGTGTCAGAACAAATAACTCCGATAGAACGGGCAAAGTGATAGGCTAATCTGTGGAATACGCAAACCCAGTACACTGTAATCTTTTATGTTAAGAAGTTATGAAATTATGGGACCTACATTACTTTAGTTCTTCTCCATGCCATGAAAAAAATTAAAAGCACTTGGTTTTTAAAAAATTCTTACCAAATTATATAGTTCATTGTTTCCGAGGTCCAATTCTTCCAGTTTGCAAAGAAGGGCAAGTGATCTGTAAATTAACATAGTATCTGAACATTACATTTTTAATGCAACTTCATTTTCATTCCCAGGTAATTAGTTTGTTGTAGCAATTAACAGTTATGTACTGAACAAAATTTGACCACAAATGTTCTGCATCGGTCATAGACAAAAGTACTCTTTATTGGTGTAGAAACCACCAGCTCTGAAAATCCTTTTTCCCCACATTAGGAATTGGGTTTGAAATTTCGTTTCCAGTTTTTAATTTAATGATACTACTATCTGCATGGAATTGTTGCTTGTGCTCAGTTGTTAAAGGGGAATGGAAAGAAAATGTTTCTTCCATTTCAGGGCTGCAGTAAAACAATAATTTGAATTTGAAATTCTTCACAATTAGCACAAATTCTTCTCTGGCCTTATTCAACTAATAGGATTACAGAGGATATACGGCACAGAAACAAGCCATGCAGCCCAGCCTGTCCATGCCGGCATTTATGCTCCACTCGAGCCTCCTCCAGTCTTCCCTCATCTAAATCTATCAGCATAACCATCTATTCCCTTCTCCCTCATATGCCTGTCTAGCCTCCCCTTAAATGCATCTATACTATTTGCTTCAACCACTCCCTGTGGTAGCGAGTTCCACATTCTCACCACTCTTGGGGTAAAGAAGTTTCTTCTGAATTCTCTATTGGGTTTCTTGATGATATCTTTTTTGATGCCCTCTAGTTTTGCTCTTCCCCACAAGTGGAAACATTCTCTCTGTATCCACTCTATCAAAACCTTTCATAATTTTAAAGACCTCGATTAGGTCACCTCTCAGCCTTTTTTTTTGCGAGAAAAGAACCAGCCTGTTCACCCTTTCCAGATATGTATACGATTGCATTTCTGGTATCATCCTTGTAAATCTTCTCTGCACCCTCTCCAGTGCCTCTATATCCTTTTTATAATATGACGACCAGAACTGTACGCAGTACTCCAAGTGTGGTCTAACCAAGGTTCGATACGGGTTAAGCATAACTTCCCTACTTTTCAATTCTATACCTCTAGAAATAAACCCTATTGCTTGGTTTGCTTTTTTTTTTAAATGGCCTTGCTAACCCTGTGTCGCAACTTTTAGTGATTTGTACTCAGAGATCCCTTTGCTCCTCTACCAAACCTAGATTCCCACCCTCCAAATAATAAGTGACGTCCATATTCTTCCTGCCAAAATGTAACATCTCACATTTATTTGAGTTGAACTTCATTTGCCAATTCTGCAGCTTTATTAATGCCCTCCTGTAATTTGTGGCAGTCCTTCTCAGTATTGACTATCCCACCCAAATTTGGTGTCATCTGCAAATTTAGAAATTGTGTTTTAATTCCAAAGTCGAAATTGTTAATGTAAATTGTCAACACATTGGTCCCAGCACTGATCCTTGTGGAGCACTACTACCCACCTTCTGCCACTGTGAATAGCTACCTTTTACCCCGACTCTCTGCTTTCTGTCTTGAAGCCAGCTAGCTATCCATTCTGCTACTTGTTCCGACTCTGCATTCTCTTGACCTTGTTCATCAGTCTATTATGGAGTACCTCATCAAAGGCCTTTTGAAAATCTAGATAAATTACATCTACTACATTCTCATTGTCTACTGTCTCTATTACCTCTTCAAAAAATTCAATGAGGTTGGTCAAGCAAGACTTTCCCTTTTAAAATCCATGCTGACTATTTGTTATTATATTTTTCGTTTCTAGATGTTCTTCTATTTTCTCCTTTAGTAGGGATTCCATTATGATTCCTACCACCGATGTTAAACTGGACTGGCCTATAATTCCCTGAATATATTCTATCCCCTTTCTTAAATATAGGTATAATTCCCTGGACATATTCAATCCCCCTTCTTAAATATAGGTATTACGTTTGTTATCCGCCAGTCCTGCATGTCGTAATCCCTCTGCTATGTCTTCCCTAGATTCTTTTAAAATGCATGGATGCAATCCATCCGGACCAGGGGTTTTATCCTCTGTGTTTGATTAGTTTATTTCATATATCCCTTTTTTTATTATTTTAAATGTACTTCTATCATCCAATGTCATGTCCACCTGTTCCATCTCCCTGGTAAATACTGAAGCAACATAATTATTTAATATTTCTGCCATCTCTTTATTATTACCTTTGGTATTATCCAGTCTATTCCTTAATGGCCCTATTCCCATCCCAACCTTCTGTTTTTTTTTTTTTATTTGATGTGTCTGTAAAATATTCTGTTTTATATTCCTTGATAATTTAATTTCAAAGTTCCTTTTTGCCTTCCCAATTGTTTTTTTGACTTTTCTCCTAATCGTTTCATATTCTCCCTTATCATGCACTCCCCTGCTGTCTATGTACTTAATGTATGCCTCTTGCCTTACCCTCAATGCTAGGTCTCTAATCTTGTAGTGCAGAGAAAGAACAATAAATATATTCAAATTTTTACTGGTTTGCAATTTAGGGGGAAAAGCATACAGATGTAAAACTTTCCTGCTCATGCACAATTTTTTGTCCAAGACAGAGCCAGTCATCCTCTGCTGAAATATTCATTGCTCTATAAGTAGTCTCTGGGAGTTATGTGACTACCTCAAATTCTTTTTCGAACTCCTGCCCTGTAGATAACATGATTTACCTCCCCCGCCACCCCACTTTGCACCTTCCCTTAACAGCAATGAATGGCTGAAATCACAGGCACCGACAGCCTCTCACTACCCTGCCACATGACATGGCCATTATTCATGCGTGAGCCTAGACAGGCGTGTCAAGTTTATTCACTGATGGAAGCATGACTGACCGAACCTGTCGCTACCAGAAACCACACAAGTACTTTACAGCAGCAGTGGGAATGTTGTCTGAATTTTTTCCTCTTTTTAGCAAACTAGAACGACGGCCAATTGTAGAGCCCCACTTGTTGCTCTGGCTGTGATCAGCACAGTCTAGGAATTGAACCTCGGAACTCTTGGTATGTACCAGTGCAGAACCTTTGCCCACAGACTACCAGCAGAGCTAGGTCAAATAACTATTTAAATCAGAAGCAGGTCATATACAGCATAATTAAAGGAATATTCCAGGATAACAATTTCAGAGAATATGTAGGGAAAATACCCTTTTCCCTCTCTACATTTAAACAAAATACATTTCTTAAATACCTTGCTCATCTGGTAGCAGAATCCGCCTCTCCCACCAAATTTAAAGTGGTCATCTCTTCGCTGTCAGAGACTGAAAAGCTGAAAATATTTTTTTTGCAAAACTGCAGTTTCCAGCAATCTCCCTTCTCTCTCCTTACTGACAGGGATAAGAAACAGAGCTCGTTGGGAGCAAGAGCTAAGAAATGTCATTTCATCCACGGGGAATCCAGCCACAGGGTGTGAAGGGAGATCTCACAGAGATAGGTTTTTGTGAGATTGAACACAGGATGCAAGTATTTCTGATAACTGGAACAGTTGGCCTCCAACAGAGCAGCAAACCTGTCCCACCCTCCCTTACCCTCAACGACTGTCTATCCCACCTGTGGCAGGGACTGCGGCTCTCGTATTGGACTATTCCGCCACCTAAAGACTCATTCTTAGGGCCCAAGTTTCCACATGATTTGCGCCTGATTTTTAGGAGCAACTGGTGGAGAACGGACTATCTTAGAAATCGCAATTCTCCACATTTTTTTTTTTCTGCAGTTCTAGTCAGGTAGAACAGTTCTACTTTGGAACAGAATTTTTTCTTCAAAAGGGGGCGTGTCCGGCCACTGACGCCTGATTTGAAAGTTTCCACAGTGAAAACGTACTCCAAACTAACTTAGAATGGAGCAAGTGAAGATTTTTGTAGAACTGAAAAAACTTGTTCTACACATTAAAAAATCAGGCGTCCAGAGCGAGGTGGGGGGGGGAGGGGGGGAAGTCATTAAATTAGACAATAAATCCTTATTTATACTTCTACAAATAAATCCAACTTGAATAAACATTTATAAGCAAAGAAAAGATTCAATAAACCATCTTCCTACCTGTGTGAAAGTGCTTCAGCCAGGGAGAATGCTGCAGTCAGCCTGAGGCACCCGTTCTTCCCGTGGCGGGGGGGGGGGCGGGTTAGGAGGTAGGAGGCGCCCGTTCTTTCCCGCGGGGGGGGGGGGGGGGGGGGGGGGGGGGGAGGAGGCGCCCGTTCTTCCCGCGGGTGGGTGGGGGGGGGAGGCGCCCGTTCTTCCCGCAGGGGGGGTGGGGGGGAGGAGAGACAGTGAGGAGGCTGCAAGTGCTGATGGCAATGTGCTTTTATTAAAAAAATGCTCAAAAATTAAACAGCTACAAAGAACTACAAAAATGGCCGAGTGCCAAGGTTTCCTTCACACTGCGCGTGCACAAACGCTCCAACACGCACGCGCAGCGTTGCCGGCAGGAAAAAAAATTAATTAAAATAGTACCCGCCCCCTCTCACTTACAAAATCGGCGCGAGTGTACGCTCCGCCCCCCCTGGGCGCCGCGCCAAACAGACAAGGAGCTGCAGAACGCTCCAGAATCGGTAATTTTTTTTGGCACCGTTTTAGGCACGAAAAACGGGTGCCCAGCTCGGAGGAGCGTCCGTTTTTTATCGTGTGGAAACTTGGGCCCATAGAGTGGAATCAAATCTTCCTCGATTCCGAGGGACTGCCTATGATTGAAAAACTTTCATTTCATCCCCATTCACATTCTTATATTGGTGTATATTTACACAAATACACAAAAAAATCCTTTGAACTTACTCTGGTAGCAAGGTCAGCAGGTTTTCTCTTAACTCAAGTGATGCCAGGTTTATAAGACTGAAACAAACAGCAAGAAGAAACACAATGATTTACAAAAAACTTTTGGATAAACAGGTACTCAAACAATGCTAAGGATTAAAATGAGAGAATCTTACAGATGAAATGTTTAGCTCCTTTTAAAATGAATCATCCCAGAAATAGTCTGACAGTCCACTAAAAAGAAAACCATGGAAATTCCGAGAATTCTTGGGGGAGGTACAAGGCCAGCAGCAACATTGCCCTTATGCTAATGGTGAAGAGGCAACAGCAGCTACCAGATACAAAACCGACAGCATAGTATATCGGCACTAAAACAAATTCCGTTTTTGCTGCAACATACAAAATTACTGACTGATCACAAGTACCATTATACAAACTATTTGGAGCATAGGAAATAGAAACAATTTAGCCCCTCAAACCTGTTCCACCATTTAATCAGATCATTACTGAACTGTAATTAGAGAAGGGTTATGGGAAGTGGAGCTGAGTCCATGATTTTATTGAATGGCACAGCAACTCGAGGGGCCAAATGGCCTACTCCTGCTCCTCCTACTCATGTTCTTATAATTCAACTCCATATCCCTTGATAACTTTACCTAATAAAAATGTATCAATCTCAGTCTTGAAAATGTTATTGACCCCAATATCCATAACTATTCGGTGGAAAGTTTCAGATTCCCCTCCTGAAAAGTCGAGCTCGAATTTTAAGATAATGCCCTTTGTTCTGGATTCCCGCACCCGAGAAACAGTTTACCTGTATCTACTCAGTATCAAATACCTTCATTTTGTTAAAATAAAAGGACCTCAGTTAGATTACCCCTCAACCTTCTAAAATCAAGAGAATAGAAGCTAAGTTTATGCAACCTAACCTCGTAATTTAACCCTTTAAGCCCTGGTGAATCTGCTCTGTGCCCCCATAAGGCTAATATATCCTTCCCGAGGTACGGTGCCTAGAACTGAATGCAATACTCTAAATGGGATTTAAGCAGAGCTCTGCACAACTGAAGCATTACTTAATTTTTGTATTCCAGTCCCCTTGAGATAAAGGCCAACATTCTGCGAGCTTGTTTATACTTTTTGTACCAGACAACTAGCTTTTAGTGGTCTATGCACATGGACATCCAAATTTCTTTGCTCCCCCACAATTCCTAGTCTCTCATCATACAGAAAAAATTCCAAATTCATTTTCTTATATCCAAAGTAAAAGATCGCACACGCTGAACTTCATCTGCCAGAGTTTTGCCCACTCACTTGATCTGTCTATGTCCCTTTGCAACTGACTGTTGAATCTACATTACTTTCTGTGCCTCCTAAATTGGTGTAATCTGCAAACTTCAATGTACAACTCTCTATCCCTTCACCCAAATCACTGATATATATGGTGAAAAGCTGAAGCCTCAGTGCAGATCCCTGGAGAAGACCTCGTCACATTCTGCCCATCAGAGTACAATCTATTTATCTCTGCTGTCTCCTATCTCCCAACCAATTACCACCCCACATCACAAGGTTACTTCCAATTCAGTGTGCTTTTCATTTTGCTAATCTGTTGTACTGAACCTTATCAAATGCTTTCTTGAAATCCACACAGACAACATCCATAGAGGTGACATCTTCAAAAAATCCAACTAGCTTAATCAGAAATATCTTGCCCTTCCAGGACAACTCTCTTTGCTCAGCTCGTGCTGGTCCAATTGCTCAGCCACTATGTCCCTGATGATTTGAGTAATGATTGATCATTCAGTAACATACAAACTGCCTAAAATGTTCTTTATACTTTTTAGAAGGGAATTAATGGGCCAAATATCACAGCCTCGCCGAGTGCGTACGTTGTGCCCACGCACGCGAAGAGGCCTCGCAAATGCCGGTTCTCAACACGCACTGCGCATGTGCCGAGAACCAGCTTTTACGATGGGAGAAGGACATTCACGGGGCAGAGATTGAGCTATTTGCCCAACTCTTGCCCAGCGAGTGTCCTTCAAACTCTTACGCCTGGTAAAAGCATATGTATAGTCGACTTTTACCAGCATAAGAGTTTTAAAATATAGAAAAATTAAATTTACTCATATTTAAAAACTCTGTCCATTAAGTTTATTTTTAATCCTATTGAAACATTAAAAAAAAAATGTTTCTAAAACATTCAATTTCAATTAATTTTAAATGTGTGAGGTGTTTTTTTATTTATTGCATTGTGTTTCTTGTTTTTGGGGGTTATTCTCATTGATAGTAATGGGAGCTCATACAAACAGAATTCCCATTATCATCAATGAGAATACTGAATAGTGATTGGTGGTCATGGCCCACGCGATTCCAGGATACGCATACGTACCTGAAAGACATGTTCCCGTACGCTGCATAGCGAATGGAGGCATTCGACCGGAATCCTACGTTCCTCCGGGACCGGCAGGTATTTTCGTAAAATGTTTTCGGGTCGAAGGAAGCCTCCAACCGCAATTTTCCCCCACATAATAATATTCTGGAATACATCTAAATTTGGAAACCCTCAGATGCTCAAGGTGGGCTAAATCACAACTATTACTGCATATAATGCACTGAATTCAGACACAAAAACTTCCAAACACAAAATCAGAACCTAAAAACCATCAACTTGGTTTTCAACATACAACCACTTGAGACAACAGGAAACAAATAATCTTCTCCAAGCACAATTCCCAGTATTAATTAGTATTGTTATCTTCAGTAAAACTCCTCATTCTTCTTCTACAGGCATATAACTGCATTATCATCTTCTAACAAAGCACAAGGATTGGTGTCAGATGCAGTACCAAAAAACAAGACTTGAATGAAAGATTTTAAATAATTCCCATTACAGCAGTTATCTTGAGTGCATGACAAAACTCTCCGGCAGCTCTAACAGATTTGCATTCACTATTCTCAAGGGGCAGGTGGGGAGAAAAGAAGGTATTTTCAAAGAAAAACTGTCTCAACCCCACCTTAAGGGAGGTGCATTGTTGGTAGAAAGCACAGCAAGCTTTACACTGCATTGAATTGGGCCATTCCTAGCCTGGGAGCGCTGGTCTCCGTAAACCTCAAGTCATTCAAAACTCTGCTGCCCATGTCTGAACTCGCACCAAGTCCCATTCACTCATCACTCCTGTGTTCGCTGACCCACATTGGCTCCCGGTTAAGCAACACCTCGATTTTAAAATTCTCTACCTTGTTTTCAAATCCTTCCAGGGCATCGCCCCTTTCTACCTCTGTAATCTCCTCCTGTTCTACAACCCTCAGATATCCATGCTCCTCCTATTCTGACCTCTTGAGCATTCCGTATTTTAAAATTGTTCCATATTGGTGGCCATGCCTTCTGTTGCTTAGGCCCCAAGCTCTGGAATTTCCTCCTTCAACCTCTCCACTTCCTTTAAGACACTCCTTAAAACCTACATCATTTGTCCCAATATCTTGTGGATAGATATCAAATGTTGTTTGATATTACTCCTGTGAAGTGCCTTGGGACATTTTAATACGTTAAAGGCACTATATAAATACAAGTTGTTGTTGCTGTTTTTGGATGCCGACAGTGAGTGTCCGAGATTTACCAGCAAAATTTCACCGTGAGCACACACACACACACACACACACACACACACACACACACCACAGAAGTGGCCAATTTCCCCAGCAACTCACAATTTTATAACTGCTGTTCGTGTACTAAGCTGCCCCAATACTTCACAGGGAGGCTTTTATAACTATTGCTATTGCCATGGTTATACTTGGATTGAGTTGGTTTAGTATGAATGAGCTGAATTCAATGAGTATGACATTACCAAAAACCTATAATCTGCTTAAAATCTAGATAAATCCTATCTCTTCCAAATATAGCAAACCCATCTGTGCACAAAAGGGATTTAGAGGAAGTTTTGCTGATTTTACCTGAAAGGAAACATTTTTCCAGCCATAAATACTATATCCACAAATACAACAGCTTGTGCAATTTACAAGGGCTTGCTCGGACATCCTTGACTGCTCAGTTTACAAATGCACTACCTGGTGTGAATGAAGCCAGAGAGACCAGGGTGGCCTTGGGTTTGATTCTCAGTCTTCAATAATTTTGGGATAGTGGCATTAAAAAACGTTTTCAGTGAGCCCCAGTTGCTAGCTAGAGGCTGAGGGGCAGGGAAGAGAGCAAGAGTGATCGAAGGGCATACAAAATTAATGTTCTCTCTCTTGCTCACTATCCAGCAACTCCTGCTGGAATATATGCTTATAGGTAAGAGTGAGAGTACAGAATCAGCTTGAGCACCTTTTGGCTATTCAACCATAATTGAGCACAGCACCTGAATTTGTATTTGTAGATTCAGGTGCCATGCTCAACTATGGTTGAATAGCCAAAAGGCACTCATTGTCGTTCTCGCATGACAAATGGCTCTTTAGGCAATGTAATGCAGGGCTACAGATGCCCACAGAACTATATCCCAGAACAGAAAAGCATAAAAAGGGAGTGAGTTGGAGAAAAAACAATGGCTTTAGTTGATGTGGATCAGATTTTAAGCAGATTATAGGATTGTGATTATGTCGAGCACTGACACCATTCAATATTAGGAAAGTAAATCAAATCTCGCAGATGTTTTCCGCTGCTTTGTTTGGCCCTTTCAACGTGCCCAAATTCCACGGAATACGAGTCAATGGTCTATTAATTATATCCTACATTATTTTGTTTCATACAATGAACTTTTTACTGTGCGTTTTGAAGTTACTAATTAATACGGTTCGTTGCTGGAGCTAAGCGACTTAAATAGGAAATGAAAAAGGCACCAGAAACAAGGGAACACAACAGAAGTGCAAAAACATGGGATCATGTTGCCACATTTGTCAGATTAATTCCAAGACTTTTATCAGACTGAATAATTAAGGTATCTGGAAGTAGAGTGAACACTCACTTTGTACAGCACAAGATAGGAATCTCAAACACACAACAAATACCACATACGTAGATCAGTCTGCATAACAGAAAGGACACAAAGTAACAATGTTTTCTGAAAAGTTTATTATAACTATAGAACACTTTATATTTTCATATATTCTGTGCAGGAGAAAGAAAATGACGAGAAAACCAGATACAGTAGCACACCAGGGAACAAGTTTCTACTGGCAAAAAACAAAATATAGGATTGATGACCAAAAATTCTTCATACAAAGAGAGGATCAGCAGGTGGAATGGACTTAGGAGTAGGGCATTGAAACCGAAAACCTTGGAATCATGAAAAAAATAACTGGATGCTGTGATGCCCATGGGGTGGTAGGAGAGTTGGGGTGTGGGGAATGGAGAAGAGATCGAGAAGGGGAGACCAAGATCTTGCTAAGTGGATGCGCTAGGATAGGCTAAAATGCTTTCCTCATCTTAGGATCTTCTTGCATGACACCATATACCTTTCAACTTCTAAGTCACAATCAAATGAGCAGATTCATACTTTCCATCACCCGCACTGAATCAATAGCAGAAGTCTTATCTTTTAGAGTACCAGCAACTCCAGGGAATCGCACCTCTCTAGTCTGGTCCTTAAGTTGTCATTATTATTAACCCTAAAATTGGTATTGAAAAATTGTAATAAGTAAAATGTTACTTTATTCCTAGCCACCTTGACTTCCTTCCCCACACTATTATTTTGTTTAACCTAATATGGGTCTGTTCCATACCTTTTAAATAAAAAAGTTAGCACATTTTCCTCTGTCTTACAGATCCCATCATCCATTTGAGAGCTGGAAGCCATGTCAAAGAAATTGGTCTCCAACTGGTTGAAATGCCACTCCAGACATTTTGCTCAGCCAATCTAAACCAAGTCGTATAAAGATTGACCAAGACAATTTAGATGTGACCAGGTTAACATTTGACATCACTTTTGTACAGGAATATCAAAACTGCAGAAGTCACCTGGTCTATCTGGAAATAACTTGGTTGCGATGTTAACGGTTAAAAAAATTATAAACATCAGGCTTTTTGTACAATGCTGTTTGGCAGCAATTCAATCTCTAGATTCTCCAGACATCCACAAATTGCTGAAGTTTAGGATGATAGATTTGTTTGACATTAACCGCTAGTCATCTATTATACAATTTACTATACAATCCTAAATCCCAAGTTTAATTACACAGGATACTAATAAAACTCAAAATCTACCAGATTTAGACAGACAAGATTGAAATGGTCGCTATGACTCAGCTATTTTGCTTCATGAAAACACAAGTCATAAAAGGTTTTAATAGTTTGGAAATTAATCTTTTGCTGAAGTGAAAAATATAACTCCTCTCCCATCTTTGAATCTGCTTTTCAAGTAGCTAGTCTTGCCTATTGGCAATAGGACAACATTTACGAGGGCTTTGTGGGAATTATTTGAGATCCATGAGAAAACGTACCTCAAATCATCGCAATTTTCAAATCTGTCAACATACCAGAAAATAATTTGGACTCGGTGGCTGAATTTGTTGGAATGGTGCCACTATCTCAGGGGCCTGCAATTGTATTTTGTCCAGACACACTTTTTTTTTGGAGTGGTTGGAAAGGAAGGCGGGGTAAGGATAATGAAGTTTGTCAGAAAAGTTTCTATTCAACCTGACAATTCAGATTTGGCAAATACAAACCCCAAATCCAACTGTGCCCAAAATTAGGAGTCTCAAATGGCTTTTCATGGAATAGAAATTAACGTTTAATTTCTTATTACATGGAGTGATGACCAAAAAATAACAAGGATGGATAAATAGTGGAGTATTAAAAACTGTATTTATTGCTTTATAGATGCATTGAACAATTTCTAAAATGTTCTCCTGTATGGCAGGAACTATGAATTATGACACTTCTTATTCTTTGTTGCTATTATTATTCACAATTTTACTGCAATAACCTTAAATTACATTTGTCCGATCTGTGACGCGTTGTAGTTTAATCCTGTGCTTGCTATGCACAAATACATAAGCACAAGTACATAACTGAGGAAAAGGAGGCAATTATAAAGTGCATTCTGAGAGCTGTAGTCCTTCAGTGACTTGCACACTACCACCAGTGCATTCTAGGAGTTGTCACCGTTGTGGCATGCACAATGTGACACTGGCGTACTCTGTGAGTGCATTAGTAAGTTGAACTTTCAAGGAAGGCCAAGTTACACAATGGAGCTGCAGAGCGACAGTCAGACCTGTGCAGTGGAAGCTTCTTGAAGGCATTTCTAACATACAATAGTTGTTTTTTTGGTCAATTTTGTGTTTATCCACAGAATTATTTAATTTTAATATATTTACCGGTAAGTTGTTATTTATATGCCTATATATTTAGCTAGATCAGAAATTAAATTTAGCCACTGAAGCTAGCAAATCAGTAAGTGATGTGACTGATGAAGGGCCTCAGACCTGAAACTTTAACTCTGTTTCTCACACCACAGATGCTGCCTGGCCTGCTGAGTGTTACCAGCATTATCTGCTTTTGTTTGTGTTTGATGTGATTGGCTTGTTGTGCGATAGCTGCTGCTGATCAGAGCTTTTTGATAAAATAATGAATTCATTAATTGGTTGGTTGGTTGATGCAGGATCGTTGCTACCCATGTTTGAATGAATCAATATGTTTAAATTAAGTTAGTGGTTAAGTGACTAAATCAGAAAAGCAGGAATTCTGATTGTGTGTTCACAATGAATGTTTGACCTGCAAAGTTCATTTTTAAAAGTTAGGATGATCTCATTATCAAATGTAGCAGAGTTATTTAGCAGATTTCTGTTGCACATAATACATGCCATTCTAGTTTTAAAAAGGCTTAAATTCCAAGCAAACATATTACATGAATTATTTGTTTTCAAATGAAGACAGTCATAAACTAAACAGCAATGTTACATAAACAGTGGATTGAAGCATTGCCAATTTTAAAAAGCAAAGCAATTTGTTTGTATTGAAATGGCATCCTGGTTTTTATATATTATATATATGCACACACACACACACACACACACACATTGAAATGGTACGTAACTTTTTAAACAATGGTGCATATTTTATCTGTTACTTCAACAAAAGCAAAATATTGCAGATGCTGGAAATCTAAAATAAAATTTAAAATGCTGGAAACACTCAGCAGGTCAGGCAGCATCCGTGGAGAGAGAAAGAGAGTTAATGTTTCAGGTCAATGACCTTTTGTCAGAAGTACTGAAACGTTAACTCGGTTTCTCTCTCCATAGATGCCACTTGACCTCCCGAGTGTTTCTAGTATTTTCTGTTGTTACTTGGCCAAATTCAGCGGACATTCTGCACCAGCAATTTCTCACAAATGAGGAATGTTTGCCAGGACACTGAGAAAGCTGCTTGTTCTTTGTAAAAGATCCCATGGCACTGTTCAATCATCTGAACCATCAGAACAGGCAGATGAGAACTACATATGCTATCTTATGCAAAGGATGTCACTAACAATGCACCAATGCTATGCACTCAGGTACTGATACGAGGCTCACAGTTGGAGACCAGAACAAAGCTAATACGTTTTGCAGGGACAATTACAGTATTTCACTGTCACATTTGGAATTCCCATAAACGCTTAGGTTTCAGAAACATGGGGAAATGGATGTACTGTATTGCATTATTTCAAGCTTCTCATTACTAGTTTCGACAAATCAGTAGCTTTACAGAAATGAAAAATTATACATCAACTGAGACAACAGCACATCATGCCATGACCTCCACATCTATAAAACTTAATGCAGCTTTCCATTATCTGAGTACAGAGTGAGAAACTGTAAACACGATTGGCTGTTATCAAAGGACTGTAACCATCCTTAGATAAATATAACAAATCCTTCAAGACTACAATCTATACTGGTGCTCCAATGGTTCAGCAATGAGTGCCCGAGAACTTAACACAGTCAAATGCACCGTAAAGCTCCTTCAATTGTACCTCAACAATGTGCTTTAATGGTGACTTCAAAAGACCACTCCTTGCTGCACCAGTGGAAATCTTTAGATTTCCCCACATCATCTATCCTGTATTTTGTTTGGAGTTTCTCATTTTGCTCCAACTTGGGAGCAATGTTTTGCTGAGACCACACTCACTGGGAACTAGATCAGCATGGCCCCAAACTCATTGCAAATCAGACCCTTACAGTCAGGAGAGAGTGAAGGTTTTCATCCCAACAATCTGAGGTAGATTCAAACTAGGGCTTAAGAGGTGAAAGGCCATTTTGCTAACCCAGTACCTCAGCAATCCTCCAATGATTTTTTAAAAAACTTTTCTGAAGATCACTGTTGATTACTTAGACTTTGACTTGGCACTGGCAAGCACATAAGGGTGTTGTATACAAGTCACTGCCTGGAACAGGGATCAATATATCACAAACAGCTGGTTTCAAACAGTCTTCAATGCTCACCATGTGGAACAAGTTTACAATACCAGCCAAGGCTCAAGTAGTACAAACAAATTCCGACCACAGTGCAAGGGAACATACTTTATTTGATTATTTTCACAAACAAGTTGAAATAATGCAGCAGGCAAAATATTGTAGCAAGCATGCCTGTGCAAATATTTGGATGTTTAAATCACGTTTTTAAAGAGACAGCTCAATTTCCTATTCTGTTCGCACAAGATAATGTTGGCAAAAGACCCAGGCATGCTTGCATGCAGCATCAATATAGTCTGAAATTAATTACACTCCAATAAATGGAAAAACATACAGCAGCAATGCTGTGTGAAAGGCACACAACTCCAGCAAAGGTTATTTATTTTGCTGATTTAAAAGAGAGAATGGGTGACTTGGTAAAGTTAAAGCCATACATTTGAAAATACAAAGTGACCCCAATCACAAATATATCGCTGGCTGCTGCAAAACAATCCATCAGACTATCAATGGGATGACTCAATCGATTCTTCCTCCGTATGATACTTCAATAGATTTCCCTTATTTGTAATTTGCCAAGAAATAACAGATGTAGCACACTACCATGCAGGTAGTGGTTATTACAGTACAGAAAAGATGTCAACACCAAAAACAAAGCAGTAATTAGAGGTAGTAATTAAAGAAAACATATGCTACACAAAGTCATCTGCACCACCACCTAAATCTTCAAGTTCACATACCTTCTAAAATCTGTGCTACAAAATAATGCAGAGATCAGTTAATGTTGTTTGCTGTACTCCGGTAAATATTAAATTTAGGCTCAAGTAATAAATTAGAATTGCCTACTGTAGGACTATATATAGTTGCTATAATTATTGTTAGTGAGTCGGAAAGTCAGAGTTATACAGCACAGACACAAGCCATTTGGGCCCATCGTGTTTGTGACAGCTCTATTGGAGAGCGATCTAATGCCCCACTCACCGGCCCTTTCCCCGTAGCCCTGCCAATTTCTCCTTTTCAAGTATATCAAATTCCTTTTTACTATTAGTTACTATTGAATCTGCTCCCACACCTGTTCAGGCAGTGTATTCAAGATCATAACTCCTTATGTAAAATAATTCTCAATTCTCCCCCTGGAGCTTCTGACAATTATCTTAAATTGGTGTCCTCTTCTTACCGACCATCCTGCCAGTGGAAACAGTTTCTCCCCGTCTACTCGATCAAAACCCCTTACTTTTGAACACCTCTATTAAATTTCCCCTTTACCTTCTCTGCTCTAAGGAGAACAGCCCCAGATTCTCCAGTCTCTCCACAGAAGTGAAGTCCCTCACCTCTGGTACCATTCTGGGAAATTTCCAAAGCTCACTCCCCAAGGCCTGGGCATCCTTCCTGAAGTGTGGTGCCCAGAATTGGACACAATACTCCAGCTGAGGCCTAAACAGTAATTTATGAAGATTTACCATAACTTCCTTACTTTTGTACTCTTATGCCTGTACAGGTGGCAGCGTCGAAAATCCGGAGTTCCAGAATCCGGACCGATCGGTGGCAGGGTCGTCCAGAGGGCCTGCCAACCTCAGAGCCCCGCTGCTGCCTGACCTCTGGCCTCGCCGCCACTCACCTCGACTGCCCTTACCTCGTCGCGTCTCGCCTCACCCACTGCCGCTGTCCTTACCTCGGGGCTTCCTCACCAGCTTGCCCGAACACCACCTCTGCGGCGGGGCCGGCTGGACCGACCAGCTCCTCCTCAGCGAGGACCCCGCCCGACAAACAGCTCCTCCTCGGCGGGGACCGCGCCCAAACAGCTCCTCCTCGGCAGGGCCCGCTCGAACAGCTCCTCCTCGGCGAGGACCCCGCCCGACAAACAGCTCCTCCTCGCAGGGGACCCCGCCCGAACAGCTCCTCCTCGGCAGGGCCCGCCCAAACAGCTCCTCCTCGGCAGGGGACCGCGCCCGAACAGCTCCTCCTCGGCGAGGACCCCGCCCGACAAACAGCTCCTCCTCGGCAGGGACCCCTGCCTTCTTTCTGACGTTACAAAATCCGTAAATACCCAAACCTGGGCTCAGGTATTTCTGGATTCTTGACATCAGAAAGACGATCTAAAGTCCGGAAAAGCCCGGAATTCGGAACGGCCTCGGTCCCGAGGATTCAGATTCTCCAAGCTGCATCTGTATTTATAAAGCAAAGGATCCCATATGCTTTTTAAAAAAATTTTTATCCACTTTCCCAATGTCTTCAAAGATTTGTGTATGTGAAGCCCCAGGCCTCTCTGTTCCTACTTTAAAAAGTTATCATTTAGTTTATATTGCTTCTCATTTTTCCTACCAAAATACATCACTTTACACTTCTCTGCATTGAATTTCATCAGTCATGTGTCAGTGTATGTCACCGGTCTATGTCCTCCTGAAACTTGCAACTGTCCATCATCATCATCATCATCAGTCCCTCGAAGAGAGGATGACTTGCTTCCACGACAAAAAATTTACAGGTGTTTCAATGAAGGACCTAATATTCCAGGTCCCGAACTACATCGTGAAGGGTGGAAGATGCCTGTGTGTGGATTTTTTTTAAACATGTGGTGGCCGATGCTCACCAGCCACCACACGGGCTTGACAGAGCTAGGTCTTGGTCCAGTGACAAGGGTTAACCAAGACGACTGGAGACCTGCTCTGCTGCACGGACCTAATGCGCACACATCGCAGTGTGGGCTGGCCCGTGCTGCCCCTGGGCCCTCTCCTGGGTCCCGATCACTTCCCTCTACAAACTCTTGCTGCTCCTTCGTCCCTCCTGCTGTGCCTGCCCGCACTGCAATCAGCGACCGGACTTTGCAGCCGTTGCCCTCCTGCATCAGCACACGCTGCTCCCTACAGTAGTATGCCGCCGCACGCTGCTCCCTCCAATGGCCCCGGCCTGCTGATGGTCTTGCAGACCGGGACCGTGCCGATTTCCAGGACAATCCACCTCACTGTTTACTACATTTCCCAGCGTTGTCTCATCTGCAAACTTTGACATTATGCCCCCGATATCCAAGTCCAGGTCTCAAAGAGCAGTGGTCCTAATACCAATTCCTGGGGACACCACTGTATGCTTCCCTCCAGTCTGAAACACTCGTTCACCACTACTCTTTGCTTTCTGTCTCAGCCAATTTTGCATTCACGCTGCCACTGCCTCTTTAATCGCATGGACTTCAATTTGGTGAAAAAGTCCATTATCTGAATTCCTTTTGAAAGTCCATCCACACAATGTCAGCTGTACAACCATCATCAACCTTCTCCGATATTTAATTGAAGAACTCACGTTTGTCAGATTTGCATGTAACAAATCCATGTTGGCTGTTATTTAATAACACACGTTTTTCCAAGTGACAATTAATTTTGTCCCAGATTATGGTCTCCAAGAGTTTTCCCACCACCAACATTGGACTGTCTGGCCTATAGTTATCAGGTTTATCCCTCTACCCTTTCTTGAGAGCAGGGTTGTAACATTTGTAACCCTCCAGTCTTCTGGTAACACTCTTTTATCCAAGGAGATTTAAAAGATTGCGCCAAAGCCTCTGCTATTTTTACCCTTACTTCCCTCAGCAACCTAGGTTGCATCCCATCTGGAATGGGTGACTTTTCGACTTTGAGCATCTCCTCTTTATCTATTTTTATCCTATCCAATTTTCTACCCCCCATTCTTTACTGTGACATTAGCAGCAGCATCCTCTTTAGTAAAGACAGATGCAAAGCACTCACTTAGTACCTCAGCCATGCCCTCTGCCTTCACAAGATGATTTTCTTTTTGGTCCCTCATCGGCCCCATCCTTTTTTTCAAATGCCCAAAATATTTATACTTTGTGGCTACTGCCAACTACTTCCTTTTAATTAGTTTGCATTGTGTGGAGGTAGCATATAGTTACAGCAATAAAATTGCTGAAAAAAACCATAATACCTCCAAATGTATTTGAGCATTTTTAAATTGTGCACCCAAGAGCTGAGAAACTCCGCTGTGTAAGCAATCAAACTTACTTTCCGATATTTTCAGGAAGTGCTTGGAGTGAGATGTCATTCAGGGAGAGACACGTCAAGTTCCGTAACTCAGGAAAGCTTTCAGGCAACCTGTAGACAGATCATCAAGCATCACTATAATGTTCTACACACATCAGCCAATGGTGGCTTTAATACACCTCATCCACATAATCTGCTCAAAGGCTTTCATCTGCACACACTTCCCGTCGACAAAATATTTCGATGTGGCACTGAGGTGAATGATCAGCCATGATCGTATTGAATGGTGGTGCAGGCTCGAAGAGTCGAATGGCCTACTCCTGCACCTATTTTCTATTGTTTCTATGTTTCTAAAATCTTACTTCCTGTTGTCACATTTGTCAACACTTGTGTTAACACGTTCCATGATAAATATATTTGCCCTCATTTGTAATGTAAACTTGTCACACTATAATTACAGGCTCCTGCTGTTGGATGGCACTATACTTAAGACTGTACTTATATGAAGCTTTTTAATACTTGAGTTGTTCCCTTCAGTTCACTGCTCACATTTTAAATTAAATAGCCTTAATCTATTTTTTTTCCAAGTATTCAAGAATGACAGAGAAGGAAAAGAGTAGGGGGCGTGGCTGCATTGATTAAAGATGATGTTACAGTTCTAAATAGAAAGGGTATAATAGACGTTTTCAGGATTGAATCTTTTGGCTTGAGTTGAGTAACAGAGGGAGAGTTGTTACATTGTTGGGGAGGCTTTTTTTATATAAATAGAGCTTAAAATAACGAGGAGATGGATGAGCAAATTTGTCAGCGTGTAACAAAAATAGAGTAGTAACATTGGAGACTTTCATTACCCCAATATAGACTGGGGAAAGCATAGTACTGAGAGTAGGGAAGGAGAGGAATTTCTGATGTGTACACAGAACTTTCTTGATCAATATGTCTCCAGTCCAACAAGGAAGGAAGCAGTGTTAGATCAGGTTCTGGGAAATGAACTAGGGCATATGGCGTGTGTTACAGTGGGAGATCATCGAGCTAACAGTGACCACAACATAATTCGGTTTAAAGTAATTACAGAAAGAGACCATGAAATATCGAAGGTAAACGTTCATCTGAGGAAGAGCTATTTTCAGTGATTTAAGAAGGGATCTAGCACAGGTGGTTTGGAAAAGACAATTGCAGCTGAAAGCAGTAATGGAGCAATGGAGGGCATTCTGGTCAATAGTGACTCCCAAGATGTTGATGGTGGGGGATTTGGCGATGGTAATGCCGTTGAATATCAAGGGCACTTGTGTGATACGAATGTTACTTGCCACTTGTCAGCCCAAGCCTGAATGTCGTCCACGACTTGGACTGCTTCATTATCTGAGGAGTTGCGAATGGAACTGAGCACTGTGCAATCTGTGAACATTCCCACTTCTGACCTTATGATGGGGGGGAAGGTCATTGATGAAGCAGCTGAAGATGGTTGGGCCTAGGACATTGCCCTGAGGAACTCCTGCTGTCATATCCTGGGGCTGTGATGATTGACCTCCAACAACCACAAACATCCTTCTTTGTGCTAGGTATGACGTCTGCCAGTGAAGTGTTTTCCCCGATTCCCATTGACTTCAGTTTTCCGAGGGCTCCTTGATACCACACTCAGTTAAATGCTGCCTTGATGTTAAGGTCAGTCACTCTCGCCTCACCTCTGGAATTCAGCTCTTTTGTCCATTTTACAGATATAAATTCGAGCAATTTTACAGATTCAGATCCACGTAAAAAGGGAATTGGATAAATACTTGAAGTAGCAAAAATGGCAGGGATACGGGAGGAGAGTGGGACTAACTGGACCGCTCGTCGAAAGAGCCAGCACAGGCTCGATGAGCCAAATGGCCTCCAACTGCACTGTACTATTCTATGATTCTATGATTAAATTGAACTTTACATTTTATAAACATACAATGCATCCGAGATTGCTGAAAGGAGCAAAGGTATACACAGGAGTAGTGTCAGAGGACTGGAAGATTTGCTGATGTTATACCACTATTCAAAAAAAGGGAGTGAGATAAACCAGTAAACTACAGGCCAGTAAGCCTAACATGGGGAAGTTATTGGAAACCATTATCAGGGACAAAATAAACTTTCATTGGAATGGCATTGGTTAATCAAGGAGAGCCAGCATGGATTTGTTGAAGGCAAATCGCGTCTGAATAACTTGAATGAATTCTTTGATGGGGTAACAGAGAAAATGGATCAAGGTAGTGCAGATGATTTATATATGGACTTTTGGAAGGCTTTCAATAAGTGCCACACAAGAGGCTTATTAAGACGGTGGAAGCCCATGGAATGAAGAGGAAAGTGGCGCTACGGATACAAAATTGGCTCAGTGACAGGAAGCAAAGGGTGGTGGTGGATAGATATTTTTCACACTGGTGTTTCCCAAGGGTCTGCTTTGGGCCCATTACTCTTTTTAATTTTTATAAACATCCAAGACTCAGGTATCGGAAGTCACACTACAGAGTTTGCAGATGGTACAAAACTTGGCCATAGTAGATAGTGATTTGTAGACTTCAGGATGACAGACAGGATGGTGAAATGGCCAGAAGCATGGCAGATGGAGCTCAATGCGGAGAAGTATGAAGTAATAAACTTTGGGTCGACTAATATGGAAAGAAAGTATACTTTAAATGGCACGATTTTGAAAAGTGTACATTAGTAGAGAGATAAAAACAGAAAATGCTGGAAATACACAGATGGTCAGGCAGCAGTTAACGCTTCAGGTTGATGACCCTTTGTCAGAACTGGAAAAGATTAGAGATGCAACAGATTTTTAAGCAAGTGTAGGGGCAGGGAAAGGAGGGGGGTGGGGGTGGGGGGGTGGAGGAAAGAACAAAGGAGAAGGTCTGTGATAGGGCGTTAGGCAGAAGAGATTAAGAGACAAAACGGATGACAGAGTAGGGCAAAAGGAGATGGAAATGGGACAAATTAACAATAGGTGAGTCTAAATGAGGTGGAAATGGAAATGGCAGAATCATCAACAGCTACCAAAGGAAAAATAGCAGCACAGAGGTTATAGTCTGAAATTGTTGAACTCGATGTTGAGTCCAGAAGGCTGTAATGTGACTAATTGAATGAAAAGGTGTTGCTCCTCGAGCTTATGATGAGTTTCCTTGGAACAGTGCAAGAGGCCGAGGACAGAGAGGTCAGAGTGGGAGTGGAGCGGAGAATTAAAGTGACAGGTGACCAGAAGCTCGGGGTCACACTTATGGACTGAACGGAGGTGTTCCACAAAGCAGTCACAAAATCTGCGTTTGGTCGCCCCAGTGTAGGGGAGACGACATCATGAGTAGTAAATATAGTGGATTAAATTAAAAGTATAAGTAAATCGCTGTTTCACCTGGAAAATGTTTGGAGCCCTGGACAGTAGGAAGGGAGGAGGTAAAAGGGCCGGTGTTGCATCTCCTGTGCCGCGGGAAGGGGTATTGAGGTGATTGATGAGTGGACCAGGGTGTCGCAGGGGGGAGCGGTCCCTTCGGAATGCTGGGAGGGGAGGGGAAGATGTGTTGGGTGGTGGGATCACGCTGGAGGTGGTGGAAGATGATCCGTTGAACGTGGAGGCTGGTGGGGTGAAAGGTGAGGACAAGGGGAACCCTATCGTGGTTCTGGGAGGGAGAGGAAGGGGCGAGAGCATAAGTGCGGGAAATAGAACGGACACAGTTGAAGGCCATGTCAACCATAGTAGAGGGGAATCCTCAATTGAGGTAAAAGGAAGACATATCGGAAGTGCTCATATGGAAGGTGGCATTGTCAGAACAGGTACGACGGAGACAGAGAAACTGGGAGAATGGAATAGAGTCCTTACAGGGAGCGGGGTGGGAGGAAGTGTAGTCCAGGTAGCTGTGGGAGTCAGTGGGCTTATAGTGAATGAGTAGAGCAATGTTGCTGTTTATGTACACAAATCCTTAAAGGTGGCAGGGCAAGTTGATAAGGTGGTTAAATAAGCATATGGGTTACTTTGGTTTATAATAGAATATAAAAGCAAAGAGATCATGCTAAAACTTTTTTTTTAAATCACTGGAGTATTATGGACAATTCTGGGCATCACAATTCAGGAAGATGTAATGGCCTTAGAGAGGGTGCAGGGGAGGTTTACCAGGAATGAGGGACTTCAGTTATGAGGAAAGGTTGGACAAGTTGGGACTGTTCTCCTTGAACAGAGAAGGTTAAGAGGTGACCTAGTAGAGGTTTTCAAGATCAGAGATTTGAGAGCAGCTAGAGAAAAATTATTCCCTCTGGTGAGTGGATTAATAACTAGAGGTCATAGATTCAAGTTCACTGGAGGGGAGATAAGAAGAATTCATTTTCCACTCAGGGTGGTTGGGATGTGGAACATTCTACCCAAGGTGATGGTGGACGCCGATTCCATAAATAATTTTATTATTGGAGTTGGACAGGTACTTGAGGATGAGGAACTTACAGGATTACAGACAGAAAGCAGGGATGTGTTACAAAGCATGACAGCTCTTTCAAAGAGCCAACGCAGGCTCGACAGACCGAATGGCCTCTTTCTGTGCTGTAAGTTTCTATGATTCTAATCATACACTACCCTCAGAATTGGACACCTGCTTCATATGTCCCCTCAATCTTTTCTCCAATGTAAACAAGTTCACCTCTGCAACAAGGCTCTCGTCAAAATTTACAGGCCCAAGACCTTGTTGATTCTTTGATTACTCTGGTATACAAAATGGCCCATCAAAGGGAGGGTGCCCATATAATTGCACACAATTATATATACTCTTCTTCAGGAGTATTCCTTCAAGATGTCATTTTAGGATGAAAATCTGTGAAGTGCAGGATTTTTTAGTCAACTACTAAATTCCAAAGTTGTGTCTGTCCAGTCAGACAATGTGTGTCACACACACACCTGCATAATGAGCCTAATAATCAGAGTCTGTCAAGGCTTGCTCATATTATGCAAATTGTTTTGCTAACCAACTGCCCAACTTTAGTTTTTAATGCATATGTTAGCAACTCTTCATGTATCATGTATCCAAAATATTCTTTATAATGCATTCCTGTGGAATCTAAAAGGCAAATGAAATACGAGGTGGATCCTTTATAGAATCTCAGAGTTCAATGAAGATACAAGACACGTTAGATTGTAGAGCTCTACACTATCTTCCATTGTCATAGCTTTTACCAACCCGTTCAGATTGATCATTTTCAAAACACCAGGTCATTGTTTATGTTTCAAAACATGAAGACCTCAAGAGTTTCATTAAGTTAGCATAAACTTTTGCTTTATCACCAAAATGGTAATGCTACTAATGCATAAATGACTTTATTTTTAGTTATGCTAATAATATTATACTTAATCGATGGCGGCTTTTAATATCTAGTAGCAAACAGCTCAGACTAAAACAAGACAAGGTGCGATGAAAGTTACAATCAGGCATTCTAGCTCCTGTTTTTGTGGTTTGTTTTACCTGGTCAAGGGATTGCCACTAAAATCTGCTACTTGTAACGATTTGCAAAACGAGATACTTTCCGGAATTTCCATAATATCTGCAACAAGAAAAGATGAAATTGGTCACATACTTGCCAACAGTACTCTGTATAACTAGTTATCCTTGCAAACAAATGGTCAAAGCATCAGCAGTCTTTACTGCACTAAAAACACACTGAATTTGCGGCCCCTACGGGTGTATACGAGGTGCCCACGTGCCCGTAGGGGTGGCACGAGTTCCGGGTTTAGGTATGCACTGCACATGCGCCTAAATCCGGAACTTGCCATCTTGTCAAGAATCCTATCGACACATAGCATGAATCCGAATGTAAAGGGCCATCGCGGGCAGAGAGTTGGGCTATTTGCCCAGCGAATGCCCTTGAAATGCTTATGAATCATAAAGGCAGGAGTAAAGCCTGTTTTTGTCAGCGCAAGACTTTTAAAGGACAGAAAAATACATTTATTTTCAATAATTTAAACCATTAAAATCCAATTAAAAAATTATTTTTAGACTCTTTAAAATGTTAATTATTGAAAAACAATTGAAAAATAAATTAATTAAATTCCATTTTGATTAATTTTAAATATGTGATGCGTTTTTTTTTAATCTTAAGTACTTGAGTGTTTTTGGGGTATTCTCATTCATATACACGGAACTCACCATAAGTATGAATGGGGATCCCCTTACTTTGATTGGGCCGGCCCACATCATCCCAGGGATGTATACGAAGCGCTCAAGTCCCTGGCATACGTGGGCCTCTCATCAGATCTTTGCTTTGAGGCCCAGGACCAGAAGTCTCCGAAACCACCAGGTAAGTTCGTAGAAATTTTTCAAGTCGGGGCATCCGCCCGTGGGAAGCCTCCGACCGCAATTTCTGGGCCACTGTTTATCCAAGACTGTGCAATACTCAACTCCAGTCATTCTGCATGGTTTGGTGTAAATGTCGATCTTCTGAACCAAACATGTGTAACACGGTCACATTTCACTGAAGTGTTAAGTCTGGCACTACGAGCATGAGAAACTGAAGAGGCAATTTTGGCCAATGCGAGCTGACTATCAGATGCAGGTAAAGCCTGCTGCATGAAGAGGAGGAGTAGAAGGACAGACACCATCTCAGGAAGCCACGCGTCAACTTCCAAAGACCAGAATAACCCAACCGTGGCAACAGCTCTTTTTGTTGTTTGAACTCTCTCCAACAATAAGACACTGGCAATCAGCACTTTGTGCAGTATAAATCTGAAGGTGTGTTAGACTAAACGACAAGTAGGGAGCACAACATGGCTCCCTCCAGTGCCGTTAAAAGTGCAATCTACACATCCTCCATCTCCGATGGTGCTGCTACCACTGGACAGACTCGCTGAGTAAAGACCAGGAAAGATCCCAGGTTCCACCCGGGTCTACGCTGGGTTAGTTGATCTCAGTCAGCATCACAGTTAACCTCAGAAGCCCTAGGCTAGGAAGACCAAAATAAGCCTGCACCCAATAACTTTTCAGCTACTTCTGTTGGAAGTAGGCTTGTTTAATCTTTGGACAAGGATAGGTTCTGTCCGGGCTTTGATGCATCACACATGGTCCTGCTGACATTTACTGCGCAGGCTGGTCGAGGTGAGGGAGAACAGAAAACTGGTTCAATGGTTGTTGGGGGGGGGGGGGGGGGGGTGTACTGTAAACTGAAGAATACAGTTAAATAGATTTGTTTACATACTAAAGGTTTGACATACAGGCTTATGCATGAAAACATTTGTCTTGGGAAATGCTCCATTTGCGAGCTATAAAAGCTGATTTATAATGGCTTGACACCGAATCTTTCAATCAAGATATTATTCCTTCCTCCCAACACCACCAAACAACCCAAACATGGCAATATCCCAACACCCAGCTCCTTTCCTGCAATCTTAACCAAGAGAGAAAATATGGTTAAGTCCTGCAGCAGCATTTCTGGGGGGGGGAGGATAAAATGAAGTACTGCAATTCATCCATACCAAAGCAACTACGATTTAAAATGTTGCAGACCTCTGCACATTTCAAACCTTGTCCTTTATAATATTGGTGAAAATGTGTAGACAGGCTAAACTAAGAGAGGACTGTGAACATTAAAATTGAAAAGACCCTTCAGTAATGGAAAGGTTCAAATTGCCAGATTCAAATATCGCAGTTTCTTTAGGAAGTATCTAACGTTCTTCCACCAATTCTTCACAGTCAAGGAACTTACAGAAAAAGAATAAGCAGATTAAAAAAAGGTTAAATGAAAGTTACAGACAACAGAGTATTGAACCGTCAAAAAATCTCTCAGCACAAAAGGGCACCACTTGGCCCATCAGGTCTTTGCCCGTTCTTTGAAAGAGCCAAGCAATTAGTACCACTCCCCTGCTTTTTCCCCAAAGCTCTGCAGATTTTCCCCTTCAAGTACATATCTAATTCCCTTTTGAAAGCTGCTCCTGAAGCTGCTTCCACTACCCTTTCAGGTAGTGCATCCCAGATTGTAACGCGCTGCTTTAAAAAAAAATTGTCATCCCTCACTGGCTTTTTGCCAATTATCTTAAATCGGTATCCTCGAGTGACCAACCCTCCTGCCAGTGGAAGCAGTTTCTGCCCATTTACTCTAGCAAATCCCTCATTATTTTGAACATCTCTAATAAATCTCCCCTTGACCACCTCTGCCCTAAGGAGAACAAATCCAGCTTCTCTAGTCTCTCCACATAACTGAAGTCCCTCAATCCCTGGTTCCATTTTCCAAATAAGTGAACCATCATTTTAACTTGAAAGACTGTCCAAGGACCCCTTAACTCTACTTCCAAGTGGTGGCTGAAGAAAATTTAGCGTTTCAAAAGCATTCATACAACCGAACTCTAATTTCAGTAAATTCGTAACTTCTGCAGTTTATTTCCTGCACACCATTAACTATAATATTTGAAACAAACATTTTCCACAGAACAAGGAGAATTTGAGAACTTCCCTTTTCCTCTCCCAAAACGCAATATAATTAAAAGCAAATTTATGATTACGCTGCCCTACATCAGCCACGGGTGAAAATCTTCAGCTTATTGATTTATGTGAAAGAGAGTCAGCTGTGGCTCAGTGGGTAGCACTCTCACCTTGGAGTCAGAAGGTTGTGGGTTCAAGTCCCACCCCAGGGACTTGGCACAAAAATCTAGGCTGACACTCCAGTACAGTACTGAAGGAGTGCTGCATTGTTGGAGGTGCCATTTTTCGGATGCGATATTAAACCAAGTCTGCTCTCTCAAGTGGACGTAAAAGATCCCATAACACTATTTCGAATAAGAGCAGGGAAGTTATCCCTGCTGTCCGGGCCAATATTTACCCCTCAATGAACATAACTAAAACAGATTATCTGATTTAGTTATCATATTGCTGTTTGTGGGAGGTTGCTGTGCACAAAATAACTGCTGTGTTTCCCACATTACAACAGTGACTACACTCCAAAAAAACACACTTCATTGGTTGCACAGCGTTTCGAGGGGTCCGGTGGTCATGAAAGGCGATATACAAATGCAAGTCTTTCTTTTTAACAAGAGGTCTCTGCAGATGTTGTTCAATACTGCATACCTCTAGAACCTGGAAGATTAGCATTACAAAAAAACATCTGTGATAATGATTTGATATCAATCGATTGATGCTAGTACAAAATGTTTATGCCGATCCATCATTTTATGTGCATCAAACTCAGCTGATTGACAGCAGCAGCAAACACCACCTTAACTCAGTTAACCCAGCAGTGAAGCACTGACCACACTTGATCAGCTCCGATGGGCAGGCCACATAGTTCCCATGCCAGACACGAGAATCCCAAAGCAAGTGCTCTACTCGGAACTCCTTCACGGCAAACGAGCCAAAAAGGTGGGCAGAGGAAACATTAGAAGGACACCCTCAAAACTTCCCTGATAAAGTGCAACATCCCCACTGACAGCTGGGAGTCCCTGGCCAAAAACCACTCTAAGTGAAGGAAGCGCATCCAGGAGGGCGCTGATCACCGAGAGCATGCAGAAATCAAACACAGGCAGCGGAAAGAACGGCAAATCTGTCGCACCCGCCCTTACCCACAATGACTGTCTGTCCCACCTGTGACAGAGGCTCTCGTATTGGACTGTTCTGCCACCTAAGGACTCATTTTAAGAGTGGAAGCAAGTCTTCCTCGATTCCCAGGGACTGCCTATGATGATGATTGTTATGTATCTGTAAAGCATGCACTCCCATGTTCCGCCACCAGGGAGCGCATCCCCTGAAGTCCCAACATCCCTTGGGAGCGCAGTATATAAGTCAGCCCCCAAGGCCTGTTCCTCATTCTGGAGTGTCTTAAAAAAGACAGATCACTGTTACTCTAACCTCCCTGTGTGGAGTCTCATCTGTGTTAGGAACACAATAACTGGCGACGAGTACACAAATCCAACACAAAGATGCAGCAAACTGTGGGCATCCTGGAGAAGTTCTCGGAGGATGAGGACTGGGAAGCCTATGTCGAACGGCTAGACCAGTACTTTGTAGCCAACGAGCTGGACGGTGAAGAAAGCACTGCAAAAAGGAGAGTGGTCCTCCTCACGGTCTGCGGTGCACCGACCTACAGCCTCATGAAGAATCTTCTGGCTCCGGTGAAACCCACAGATAAGTCGTACGAGGAGCTGTGTACACTGGCTCGGGAGCATCTTAACCCGAGGGAGTGTGCTGATGGCGAGGTATCGGTTCGACACGTGCCAGCAATCTGAAGGTCAGGAAGTGACGAGCTACGTTGCCGAGCTAAGGCACCTTGCAGGACAATGCGAGTTTTATGGCTACCTGGAGCAAATGCTCAGAGACTTTTTTGTACTGGGCATTGGCCACGAGGCCATCCTACGAAAACTTTTGACTGTACAGACACCGAGCCTCAGCAAGGCCATTGCGATAGCACAGGCATTTATGTCCACCAGTGATAACACCAAACAAATTTCTCAGCACACAAGTGCTTGCAATGTTCATAAATTAATTGGAACTGTGTTTGCGAGCAGAAATGTACAGGACAGAAACCACGAGTCTGCAACTGCCAGCAGGCCTCAGGTGACCCAGATGACTGAGTCCCCAACAAAGGATGAATGCAAGGCAATTCACACCTTATTGGCATTATGGAGGCTTCCATTCAGCCTATCTTGCAGCTTCAAAGGGTATGTTTGCAAGAGCTGTGGAACAATGGGGCACCTCCAATGAGCTTACAAACGAGCTGCAAGCTCTGCAAAACCTGCTAACCACCACGTGGCAGATGAAGATCGGTCCATGGCGGATCAAAGCAATTTCGAGCCTCAGAGAGGAGGCAGATGCTGAAATACACGGGGTGCACACATTTGCGACACAATGTCCACCTATAATGCTAAATGTAAAATTGAATGGCTTACTCGTAGCCATGGTACTGGACACTGGCGCTAGCCAATCCATCATGATTAAAAAGATGTTTGAGAGACTGTGGTGCAACAAGGCACTCAGACCAGCCCTGAGCCCCATCCACACGAAACTGAGAACGTACACCAAAGAGCTCATCACTGTCCTGGGCAGTGCCATGGTCAAGGTCACCTACGAGGGCATGGTGCATGAACTGCCACTCTGGATTGTCCCGGGCGATGGCCCCACACTGCTTGGAAGGAGCTGGCTGGGCAAAATCCGCTGGAACTGGGATGACATCTGAGCGCTATCACATGTCGATGAGGCCTCATGTACACAGGCTCGTAACAAATTTCCTTCCCTTTGAGCCAGGCATTGGAAATTTTTCCGGGGCAAAGGTGCGGATCCACTTGGTCCCAGAGGCACGACCCATCCACCACAAGGCACAAGCGGTACCTCACATGATAAGGGAGAGTGTGAAAATCGAGCTGGACAGGCTGCAACGTGAGGGCATCATCTCCCCAGTGGAATTCAGCGAGTGGGCCAGCCCGATTGTTCCAGTACTCAAAAGTGATGGTACAGTCAGGATTATAAAGTAACTATTAATCGTTTCTCGCTACAGGACCAATACCCACAACCCAAGGCAGACAACCTATTTGCGACGTTGGCAGGAGGCAAGACATTCACCAAGCTCGACCTGACTTCAGCCTACATGACGCAGGAGCTGGAGTCGTCTTCGAAGGGCCTCACTTGTATCAACACGCACAAGGGACTGTTCATCTACAACAGATGCCCGTTTGGAATTTGGTTGGCTGTAGCGATCTTCCAGAAACATGGAGAGCCTACTCAAGTCGGTACCACGCACGGTGATTTTTCAGGACGACATATTGGTCACGGGTCGGGACACCGTCGAGCACCTACAAAACCTGGAGGATGTCCTCCAGCGACTGGATCGCGTAGGGCTGCGGCTGAAGAGGTCGAAATGCGTCTTCATGGCAACAGAAGTGGAGTTTTTGGGGAGAAAGATCGCGGCGGACAGCATTCGGCCCACAGATGCCAAGACAGAGGCTATCAGGAATGCGCCCAGGCCACAGAACGTCACGGAGCTGCGGTCGTTCCTGGGACTCAACTATTTTGGTAACTTCCTACTGGGGTTAAGCACCCTCTTAGAGCCCCTACATGTGTTATTGCGTAAAGGTGAGAACTGGGTATGGGGAAAAAAAACAAAGTAATTGCTTTTGAGAAACCCAGAAACATGTTATGCTCCAACAATCTGCTTGTATTGTATAACCCGTGTAAAAGACTTGTGCTAACATGTGATGCATCGTCTCACGGAGTCGGGTGTGTATTACAACAAGCTAACGTTGCGGGGAAGTTGCAACCTGTCGCCTATGCTTCCAGGAGCTTGTTGAAGGCCGAGAGGGCCTACAGCATGATTGAGAAGGAGGCTTTGGCGTGTGTGTTCGGGGTAAAAAAAATGCATCAGTACCTGTTTGGCCTCAAATTTCAGCTGGAAACCGATCACAAGCCCCTCATATCCCTGTTCACTGAAAACAAGGGGATAAATACTAATGCCTCAGCCCGCATACAAAGGTGGGCACTCGCGCTATCAGCGTATAACTATATCATCCGGCGCAAACCAGGCACCGAGAACTGTGCGGATGCTCTCAGTCGGCTACCATTGCCCACCACGGGGGTGGAAATGGCGCAGCCTGCAAACTTGTTGATGGTGGCGCAGCCTACAGACTTGCTGATGGTCATGGAAGCATTTGAAAATGATAAATCACCACTCACGGCCCGCTAGATGAGGACTTGGACCAGCCAAGATCCTCTGCTAGTAAAAAAACTGTGTACTGCATAGGAGCTGGGCCAGCATCCCCGCTGAAATGCAAGAGCTAATCAAGCCGTTCCAGCGGCGAAAGGACGAACTGTCCATTCAGGCAGACTGCTTGTTGTGGGGTAACCGCGTAGTGCTACCCAAAAAGGGCAGGGAGGCGTTCATCTCGGATCTCCACAGCACACACCACGACCTGCCTGACATATTGGTCAGTGACAACGGGCTATGTTTCACCAGTGTCGAATTTAAAGAATTCATGACCGACAATGGGATCAAACAGGTCACCTCGGCCCCATTTAAACCAGCCTCCAATGGGCAGTACAATCAAACAGAGCCTCAAACGAGTCACAGAAGGCTCACTCCAAACCCGGCTATCCTGAGTACTGCTCAGCTACCGCACGCAAGGGTGCCGCAGGCTGAGCTACTCATGAAAAGGACACATAAAATGATAAATCACCCGTGACAACCCACCAGATTAGGACTTGGACCAGCCAAGATCCTCTGCTGTCCCGAGTAAAAAAACTGTATACTGCATGGGAGCTGGGCCAGCATCCCCGTTGAAATGCAAGAGCTAATCACCCCAACCTGCATGATCAGGTAGAGAGCAGGTGGCAGCAACAAAATGTAAATGATGGTCGCACCACTGTGTCACAGGAAATTGATCTGAATGACCCTGTGTATGTGCTAAACTATGGACATGGTCCCAAGTGGATCGCGGGCACGGTGATAACTAAAGAAGGGAGTAAGGTGTTTGTAGTCAAACTAGACAATGGACAAATTTGCAGAAAGCACCTGGACCAAATGAGGCTGCGGGTCACAGAACTGCCCTGAACAACCCACAGCAGACACCACCTTTTTCGAGCCCACAACACACACCCAAAGGATCAACGACACCACCCCAGACCAGGAAATCAAACCTATCATGCCCAACAGCCCAGCAAGGCCAGGCTCACCCAGCAGCCCTGCAGGGCCAACAGCACGCCAGCCCAGCGAGGGCACAGCCAACACACCAGAACAGACATTTGTACCGAGACGGTCCACCAGGGAAAGAAAGGCTCCCGACCGCCTCCCCTTGTAAATAGTTTTCACTTTGACTTTTGCGGGGGGGGGGGGGGGGAAGTGATGTTGTGTATTTGTAAAGCATGCACTCCCATGTTCCGCCACCAGGGAACGCATCCCCTGAAGTCTCAAGGGACCCCAACACCCTTGGGAGCACGGTATATAAGCCAATCCCCAAGGCCTGTTCCTCACTCTGGAGTGTCTTAATAAAGACTGAGGTCACTGTTACTCTAACCTGTGTGTGGCGTCTCATCTGTCTTAGGAACACAATAATGATTGTTAAAGTATTACAATCTGTGGGAGATGGGGAAGGTGAGACACAATAAGCAAGGAGCCAGTTCAACTGCTATTTGAAAAAAAAACACTAAAATGATCCAGAGAGAGAGAGATAATTTGGTCCAACTAAGGTCGGGGTGTTGTTTCATTCTAGTTGTTACCATAAATCAGAAGTTCTAATTTAATATAACCGTGAGATTTTTCAATGATATCAGCTCAGTTACTATAAATGGACTTCTAATTAACAGTTAATGTTACATAGAAAATAGGTGTAGGAGTAGGCTATTCAGCCCTTCGAGCCTGCACCACCAGTCAATAAGATCATGGCTGATCATGCAACTTCAGTACCCCATTCCTACTTTCTCTCCATACCCCTTAATCCCTTTAGCCGTAAGGGCCACATCTAACTCTCTTTTGACTATATCTAATGAACTGGCCTCAACAACTCTATGGTAGAGAATTCCACATGCTCACCACTCAGTGAAGAAGTTTCTCCTCATCTCGGTCCTAAATGGCTTACCCCTTATCCTTAGACTGTGACCCCTGGTTCTGGACTTCCCCAACATTGGGAACATTCTTCCTGCATCTAACCTGTCCAATCCAGTCAGAATTTTATATGTTTCTATGAGATCCCCTCTCATTCTTCTAAATTCCATTGAATACAAGCCGAGTCGATCCAATCTTTCTTCATATGTCAGTCCTGTCATCCTGGGAATCAGTCTGGTGAACCTTCGCTGCACTCCCTCAATAGCAAGAATGGTCCTTCCTCACATGAGACCACCAAAACTGTACACAATATTCAAGGTGTGGCCTCACCAAGGCTCTGTACTACTGCAGTAAGACCTCCCTGATCCTATACTCAAATCTTCTCGCTATCAAGGCCAACATGCCATTTGCCTTCTTCACCGCCTGCTGTACCTGTATGCCAACTTAAAATGACTGATGTACCATGACACCCAGGTCTCGTTGCACCTCCCCTTTTACTAATCTTTCACCATTCAGATAATAATCTGCCTTCCTGTTTTTACCTCCAAAGTGGATAACC
Source organism: Pristiophorus japonicus (assembly GCF_044704955.1). NCBI lineage: Eukaryota > Metazoa > Chordata > Chondrichthyes > Pristiophoridae > Pristiophorus > Pristiophorus japonicus. The sequence goes on from NC_091983.1 coordinate 31,939,913, forward strand.
TCACATTTATCGACATTTTACTGCATCTGCCATGTATTTGCCCACTCACCTAAGCTGTCCAAATCAACCTGCAGCCTCTTAGCATCCTCCTCACAGCTCACACTGCCACCCAGCTTAGTGTCATCTGCAAACTTGGAGATATTACATTCAATTCCTTTGTCTAAATCATTAATGTATATTGTAAACAGCTGAGGTCCAGGACTGAGCCTTGCGGTACTCCACTAGCCACTGCCTGCCATTCTGAAAAGGACCCGTTTATTCCTACTCTTCGCTTCCTGTTGCCAACCAGTTCTCTATCCACATCAGTACATTACCCCAATACCACGTGCTTTAATTTTACACACTAATCACTTGTGTGGGACCTTGTCAAAAGCCTTTTGAAAGTCTAAATACACCACATCGACTGGCTCCCCCTTGTCCACTCTACTAGTTACATACTCAAAAAATTCTGGAAGATTTGTCAAGCATGACTCCCCCTTCATAAATCTATGCTGACTTGGACCAATCCTGTCACTGCTTTCCAAATGTGCTTCTATTACATATTTAATAATTGATTACAACATTTTCTCCACCATCAATGTCAGGATGACTGGTCTATAACTCCCTGTTTTCTCTCTCCCTCCTTTTTTTAAAAAAGTGGGGTTACATTAGCTACCCTGCAGTCCATAGGAACTGATCCAGAGTCTATAGAATGTTGGAAAATAATCACCAATGCATCCACTAATTCTAGGGTCACTTCCTTAAATACTCTGGGATGCAGACCATCAGGCCCTGGGGATTTATCGGCTTTCAATCCCATCAATTTTCCTAACACAATTTGCTGACTAATCAGGATTTCCTTTAGTTCCTCCTTCTCGCTAGACCCTCAGTCCCCTAGTATTTCAAGAAGGTTATTTGTGTCTTCCTTAGTGAAAACAGAACCCAAGTATTTGTTCAATTGGTCTGCCATTTCTTTGTTCCCCATTATAAATTTGCCTGATTCTGAATGTGAGGGACCCACATTTGTCTTCACTAATCTTTTTCTCTTCACATATCTGTGGAAGCTTTTGCAGTCAGTTTTTATGTTTCCTGCAAGCTTACTCTTGTATTCTATTTTCCCCGGCCTAATTAAACCCTTTGTCCTCCTCTGCTGAATTCTAAATTTCTCAGTCCTCAGGTTTGCTGCTTTTTTGGGCCAATTTGTATGCCTCTTCCTTGGATTTAACACTATCCCTAATTTCCCTTGTAAGTCACGGTTGAGCCACCTTCCCAGTTTTATTTTTACTCCAGACAGGGATGCACAATTGTTGAAGTTCATCCATGTGATCTTTAAATGTCTGCCATTGCCTATCCACCGTCAACACTTGAAGTATCATTCGCCAGTCTATCCTAGCCAATTCACATCTCATACCATCGAAGTTACCTTTCTTTAAGTTCAGGACCCTTGTCTCTGAATTAACTGTGTCACTCCCCATCTTAATAAAGAATTCTACCATATTATGGTCACTCTTCCCCAAGGAGCCTCGCACAACAAGATTGCTAATTAATCTTCTCTCATTACCCAACACCAAGTCGAGGGTGGCCAGCTCTCTAGTTGGTTCCTCGACATATTGGTCTAGAAAACCATCCCTTATACACTCCAGGAAATCCTCCTCCACCATATTGCTACCAGTTTGTTTAGCCCAATCTATATGTAGATTAAAGTCATCCATAATAACTGCTGTACCTTTATTGCAAGCATCCCTAATTTGCTGTTTGATGCCATCCCCAACCTCACTACCACTGTTTGGTGGCCTGTACACAACTCCCACCAGCGTTTTCTGCCCTTTGGTGTTCCGTAGCTCTACCCATACAGATTCCACCTCATCCACGCTAATATCCTTCCTTACTATTGCGTTAATCTCCTCTTTAACCAGCAACGCTACCCCACCACCTTTTCCTTTCAGTCTATCTTTCCTGAATATTGAATACCCTTGGATGTTAAGTTCCCAGCCTTGGTCACCCTGGAGCCATGTCTCAGTAATCCCAATTACATCATTACAGCTATCTGCGCAGTTAATTCAGCCACCTTATTACGAATGCTCCTCGCACTGAGACACAGTGCCTTCAGGCTTGATTTTTTTTTAACACTCTTTGTCCTTTTAGAATTATGTTGTAATGTGGCCCTTTTTGATTTTTGCCTTTGATTTTTCTGCCTTCCACTTCTACTTGTCTACTTTATACCTTTTGCTTCTGACCCCATTTTACTTCCGTCTCCTTGCATTGGCTCCCATCCCCCTGCCCTATTAGTTTAAATCCTACCCAACAGCATTGGCAAACACTCCCCCTAGGACATCTGTTCCAGTCCTGCCCAGATGTCCGGTTTGTACTGGTCCCACCTCCCCCAGAACCAGTTCCAATGTCCCAGGAATTTGAATCCTTCCTTCTTGCACCATTTCTCAAGCCACGTATTCATCCTAACTATTTCTACTGAGTGGCACGTGGCACTGGTAGCAATCCTGAGATTACTACCGTTGAGGTCCTACTTTTTTAATTTAACTCCTAACTCCCTAAATTCAGCTTGTAGGACCTCACCTCGCTTTTTACATATATCGTTGGTACCTATATGCACCACG